>NC_071327.1:30058483-30359009 GCF_943734725.1 Anopheles marshallii | reverse complement strand
GTCTACCAGCGGCTACTGTGGTTAGGTTTGTCAGATTTCTAAGGCGATTCTCCATTTCCATACCAAACATTTGGAAATCGGTTTGAGCGAGTGCGTAAATGTGTGCTGGTTTGGGACAGTTTAATGAACTGTTGTTTTCGAGACAGATGCTAAGAATTACGGGGAGAAGAACCATTAAAGTGAATTACAGTGGAGCACTGATTATCCGAGTGTCATTTAACCGGGTGTCTGATTATCCGTGCAGCTCAAAAATGATAGTTAAAAGAAGAAAATTTGACATATTCCAGGCAACTCCGATGACAGAAGAATGAAAAACCAAATTTCATAAGATAAAAGAGTTCAATTAAATTTAAAAAATAACTGGAGTTTCTAAGATAAAGGACTCAAATAAAAAAAAACCAGCTGACGTTTCTTCCACAACAGTAAAACATAAAGGAAAAATAAATTATTTAGCATTTAAAAGGCCCTAGTCAGAATGTATTATAAAAAGGAGATGAGCCTGTTATCCGTGTTATCCGATTATCCAGCAACCGTCAAATCCCGATAGGCACGGATAATCAGTGCTCCACTGTATTCATTCGAATGTATGATTATTTCCTGTCATGAATTTCATTAGAAAATGTGTGTTCACTACTGTGAGAAGTTGTTTTTACTGGGAGTAGTACATTCCAAGTGATGATTTTTTGGGATTTATTCAAAAGATAACTATAAATGTAGGGAGGAAATGGAATAAATATTCCTTTTTTTTAGCTACTATTCTCTTTTTTCTTTTGTCACATTGAAGATTTCCTACCACCTTTGACGGCAATCTGCTAATCGGCGGTCATTTATTCCATTGTAGCTAGAATAAAATTAATATATTTTTTCCTATTAATATATTACTGCAAATCCCCTACCACAACCAATATTAACCACCATTCGACAGGCGAAGAACTCGCGACATTTCAATGTTTTTAATCCGCGCTGATCAAAACATGTATAAACCATCACACAAAGCAACGAAAAAAAAAATCCTCTACAATAGTTTTGCAACATCATGAAGCGATCGTGTGCGATCGAGCCGCCTATCGGGGACGGAACAGCGCATAAATCGGTCTTCATTAAATGCCATAATCGCTAACCATTTGGCATCAAAATCTTGGCATCTGCTTCTAATTTCGACCATTCGTATGCAGTTCGCGACATTCGGGACCAAAGCAAATGATGCGCCACCGCTTGGACGTGATAAACGGCCGCTGCTCGGGGAAATTCGTGCTAGGGATTAGAAGCAAGAAACGAAGTGCTTATAAACAATTCTCTAACATCGAAGCGCGCCCAAAACAATGGTTGTTGTTTTTTTCTGCTGGGTGGATTTATGTGACATTTGGTGTTAGTTTTTTATTCCTCTGCGTTTTTTTTTTTGTGTGCGTGGAGTGATCGTTCCTTGTATCAGGGGTTTAGACAATCCACCAAATGAGTTGAGAGGATTTAAGTGTAAGCATACGCCGAAGTTTCGAAATCCGACAGCGAAAGAAGATACTTCGACAGACCATCCATCAGACGCTGGCAGGATTAATCGATTCGGAAGGGAATTGTACATTCCTCGAGTCGACATAAAAATTCTTCCGCATGAAATAGTATTACAAGATGTTTAAAGTGAACATGTGGTTACAGCTTCGGTTACAGGCAGCAGTACATAAAACATATTCTCGTATATATCCACTGCCAACCAGTCGATGTAAGTAGGACATTTAAAATTATGTCTATTTTACCTGTCAGCAGTGTTCTTTGGTAATGTTTAGCAATAAAACAACGTTTCGCAATACATTCCTAGGGCGGAAGGAACACCTCCGAGCCTGAATGAAACGCGCTGCTCTTTTAGTTATAACCAGGAAAGCAAATCTCGCAAAAGATATTAATAATTATTATCATCATTTTTCACCGCCTCTTCTCGATCGCACGACTTAAAGCAACAACAGAAAAATCGACTCAAAATAATCGTAACGCCGAATGGATCGTTTACAGTTTTCATTAGTAGTGGCGCGATCGAAACGATATATTTCACACGGGGATCATTAATTCTGCCGCTGCCGATGCTCGGGTGACAAACAAGCCATAAAGGTCGTGACGATAATGAAGCCATCGCGCAGAACGCACCGACGGTCGCCGTCAATTTGTAATTTTGCAAAAAAAAAGCAACAGAAACAAAAACAGTTTCTTTCGCGGTGAATAAAATCCTTTCCTTGCCCGCATCCTGATTGTGTTCGTGGTGCCAACCGGACTACGTTAATTAATTACGATCGCCAGCTTTTATATGTTGGCATGATGAGGTGCAAAATTTAACGATCGGTGATTGGTGCGCGAGGTGTTCAGGAATGTATCTCAATTAAGGTTGCAAGCGCATTATGAACTCTATGTTTTAACGAGTTTTTATTAGTTTGGATTTTTTAAACTAAACCCAATTACCAAACCCTGAAGATGTTAAAAGTTTAGAACTCTTATGAAGTGACCATAATGGGTGTCGTCTAAACGGTTCTACTGCATTGTAACACAAAGTAAGAATGGATGGGTACCTTTAAGCAGTTATTTAATAACATTACATCAGCCACCAATACCCTGTACTTCCTCCTCTTCCTCGTCGGTGAGTGAAAATCTAACGCAACGTAACACTGAACCAGAAAATCAGAATAGCTTGCCCGTTGTGCCGGGTCTTCCAATACCGGTCTCCGCAGAGCGCTGGCTTCTTGGCTCCCGTTACGAAAACGTGTGTAATAGATAATGCCGAGTTCGCACAACGTAACACGTTTCCAATGTCACTCGCCGACACATGGACAGATGGACCTAGGATGACGCGAAAAGGGCCAGTATTGCACCCTTTTTTGCTGCATTATTCCCGCTTCCTGCCAAAAGGCCAGGTGTGCTACATGGAAAACCGGTCAGGTTCAAGGTGCGCGAAGCGGACAATTACACACCTTTGCATATCGCAAAGGCAATGGCAATGCCAGACAGAATTCTGCTCGTTTTGTAAATGGCGTCAAAGGATTTGGGTTCATCTTTGGTGATGTTTTTAATTCTGGTTTAATATTAGAACCAGGTGTGAGGAGGCAGATGAACCTGAAGGAAGGAGGGTTTTAATTTTCAATAAGTCAACCAAACATGCACTCATGCTCATGGTAAGCGGAACTTTGTTGCCGCTTTATCGGAGAACTCACTTTGGGTAAGGTTGATCATCTACAGTTCTTATCGTTAAAACCTTCACGTGAACCGTCCCAACCTCATGATGAGTCCAGTCATTCCAAATAGACATCAGATTCAATTACTTCCATACGAAGTTCTTCACAACCTAGGTTGCGTTGTTTTATCACTGTTTTTGTTCCCCCTGGGGTCCTGTGAACACAAACGGTTTTTTGTGCTGTATCAACAAAGTCCCGCAGTCAAATGGTGCTTTGATAAGGGCACAATCGCACGCTGTACCTACGAGGAGTTGAGGGCTTGAGGTCATTTGCCTTGGCTGCCAAGCTTACAGTGCAAGCTTAATTGCTCACTGTATAAGTACATGCTTTAATCTGGTGAATCATGCACCTTATATAGGCGCAGTAATCAATTGCTTCCGCATAATTGATTTTAAGACTTTTATTGACCCTTCGGACCTTACGGAACAACGTCACTGTTTCCTTGCGCAAAGTGGTGAATTTTGAACATCCTAGCAAGCGCACATTAAACGCATCGTAAAATGAACGGAAATTTGAATTTAAATAAAATAAACCCTTAAAAGGGCAGGCGTTAAACATCGTTATGTCACCCCGTGTTTTCCCAAACAAACGTGTTTCCTTTCGTATCGAAAGGTGCCATATTTGTAACGTCCACAGCCGTGTTTGCTCAGTGCGCATAACAAATCGATTTCTTAACGATTGTGTGTGAAATCATGAGGTTTGGGCTTGAAACCCATTAAAAGAAGCTTCCTATTGCCGTACTGCAGGGTTTTGTGTTGTTTCTTTTCGTTCCATGCGTGTAGAAACTTCTAAACGCTGTTAACCTACCGTAAGAATTATGTCCGCCCAAGTCGTAGTTCATTGAGCTTGCTCTATATTCATGTCGGTTTGTTACCCATGGAAAACATTCTTTCCCCATTCCATGTGTTGCCGCAGTGTGACAAATAAATCATGCAATGAAAAATCGATCCCAATTGCTCAACCCCGCTGCTGGCGTCGCCTCGAACGGGTCACCGAGTGCAAGTTGGGTGCGGAAGATTGTGCTTGTTCGTCTTCAAAACACAGCACCCAACTTCAGCGGCAGCTGTAGCCTACAGTGCCGCTCCTAAGGAAGCTGCCCGTTTCATTAAGGCTGCAAACATTTGTACTGGGCACGTTTTTATTGCCGTAAAGCCGGCATGGCGCTTGATCGTTGCTTGTTAGTGTTCCCCGACCGACGACGTACATTAGTTGGATCACTTGCGCAATAATAATGTAAAATAAACAATCACTTACTGCCGCTAGAATAACCCGCCAGCCTAGCATAATAAGCAGCGAACGAGATAGGGAGCATGGGGCGTATTTAAAGTGCCACAGCTTCTCGATACGTTCGTCTAACTAAATACGCATTTTGTAATGAAAATGGGTTTTATGACACAATGCCGCACCAAAAAGGAACAACATTTATCACCCAAATGATAATCCATTTTTTTCTCGCTTTGTTTTCTTTCCTTTTCCCCACAATTATAGTCGCCTGTTTTCTGATACTGACCGAACTGGGGCTGCTGCCGCAAGTGGTAAAGCGCGGCTACTACTGCAACGATCAATCGATCCAGCATAAGTACACGGGCGATACGATATCAACCGTCACCATACTGCTGAGCGGTCTGGTACCCATCGTGCTGGTAAGTCCCACCGCGCCAAGTCGCACATGCGCTAAATCGTCACGATAAGATTGTAAGCCCTTTTGAGGTGAGGAATTAAAATTCCGCACGATTAAGGTGTGTAGCGGTTCGGGGAATCGTGCCATGTGTGTGCTAAATTGTTTGCGATAATGATTGTTTTTTTGTCGTACATGTTTGCTGAATAAGCATAAGTGTAATGAGTACGAAAGATTGAAAACTCTCCGAACTTAATACGAAAGTCATAGTTAGGAACTGTGGGGGATCAATCCTCTTGGAGGCCCTAATCAAATTAAAGGTAGTTGAGGCCCTTAATTAAAAAAAAAAATCCAAGGAGGGGGGCTTCAGGTCTAGCCATTCAGTTGCCGATCGTTAAAGATCTATTGCCGATCATACGTCATATTCTAACAACAGTTTAATAAAAAAGACCCCACCAATGTTGATCGTCAACAAGAAACTTCTTCAAGATTTATAAGTACCAATATAAAGGATTTAATTTTCCATTTTTGTAAGCTAATTATCATTGTTTTCGATACCTCAACGAATGCTTCACAACGACAGTAAATCGACATTGCTGTGCAAATTAACCGGCAGATAAATTTATTTGAAGCTTTTTTTTAAGTTGTTGCAACAAAATCCACAAATCAAAAGCTTAAATTTATTACTTCCAACAAATACCGTCGTATTGACACATGTTTTCCTGTCTCAAACCCGCTTGATGCGACCTTGTAGTGTATGGCCTCATATTCCTGTTCCTTGTCACCTAGCCAACTGCCTTCCCCAAGTGGGACGGACTGTGGATTATGAATTATTAATAGTATCGCCGTATTTTTGCATAGCAATAATTTGAGAGCTGACATTTCGTTAAACACATTGAGTATAATTAAAAAACCACCATGCCACGGTTAAGCGTAAACGGTTAAAAGCTATCATCCACGGTTGGAATTAAATAATTTGCTAATCCACGTGTTGTTATCAAAATGAACTTTGCATCGGTTCCCGGGCCCGATCCGGCAAACAATGTAGCGAACCGTCAAACGAAACCACCCGCCGCGAGCAGCCACTCGGATGATGCAAATGTGAACAACTTTTCGAACGAGAGTCACCGGCAGAGTGAGGTTAGAATCGAAAGGCTACCAAACGAACACGATATACCAGCCCACTAACGCCTGCTGGACATGATCCGGATGAGCATTCGTGTAAGCATTTCATTCGAGTGCGCATTCTGATCCCGTACGGTCAGATTAGCCTGTCCGACTGGTCCATTTGTACTGTACAGCTATCGGAACACCTTCGCACGCATGTGTGGGCAGACCGTAGCGGCGGACTGCTGGTGAATCAATAGAAGAAAGAAAATCCATAATTAAAACACGTTTCTTTCTTGTGATAGGTGACCGTAGGGCGGCAGCGTTGGTACGACGCTCATATAAATCAAACGCGATTTGTGTACGGTTCTTCCATGCCTGGTGTGATTTAAATATTTTGACCTCCCTTGGCAAATGGGTTAGTTTCTCCAGGGTGGGTGATCGAACAGGGCAAAGCATCAATGATGGGCAGTCATCGAAGAATTAGCCCTCCAATTCCGACCCGTGCCGCGATGGGTGATCGTGTGCAATAAAGTGAATATCTTCGATCAGTCACCACCAGTCACCACCCGAGATGGGTATTTTCAACGCCCCAAAGGTGTGGAGATTAAGATCGTAAGCTGTCGGTTTAGCAGAGCAGCATTTACATTCAGACCCTTCGCCGGGGAGGCCCTTTCATTACCGGGTGTTTGTTCGATCGTTGATCGAGTGCTTAGGCGCGACACTGTTGCGAAGATGAATTAATTAAAGCCGGCACGCACGATTGACGGACCTGGGCTGGTTGATTATCACTTTTGTCGAATTAAAACGGTTCGGTCGTAAATTTTGTCCCCACAACCACAACCAATTACACACCCCACAATTCCACAACCAATTACCTGGTTGGGTGGTATAATTAAATCAACCTTAATGTTTTTTATGAGTCTCGCTATCGGTCTTGGATATCCTCTTCACAATCTTTCACTCTCGCCACATAACGTGCATGAGATGACAATTTATTTCTTGCTCATCGGTGTTTCAACCTTTTGTTAACAACACTGATATGTGGCACTAGCTGGAGTGTGTGGAGCGTTAGATTCATGCATATGATTGGGACGGGTGTGAAATTCATTGGATGAGTCGATAGCATTGAGCAACATATAGCCAAGTTCATGTTTTCAGATTAAATTACAACAAATTTATAACTCTCTGACGTGTATTAATTGAGTTGATTGAGCTTTAACATATTCAAATCTAATCGTGGCAAGATAATGAATGGTTGTATCACTAAATGACTTTATCATAATGCAGGAAGGGCCCTTTCGTTTTGGTGAAGGGAGATGCAATTTATAATAAAAAGTACGTAAATTCCTTAACGACAGTTTCCATAATGTGAATTTTAAATACCAATTCTCCTAAGTTTTGATAAACCGAAAGTCGTAGATCGGACCACATTTAGACTTGGTCCACATTGCTACCTTTGAATTCTTAAACTGCAGCTCCAGATATTAACTCCGATTTCAGAATCCCCCTTCGTTGGATAATAAGTCCAGTGTCTATAAATCTAAAAATCTCATATTGGTCCATAAGGCTTTATAGTGTGAGTCTATACAAATAAACTTACGAAGGCATTACTACGTAAAGTCCATTATCTAGTAGATTGTTCTTAAGCCAAGAAATGAAAAAAATATGGTTTTGATAAGAAATACCACGTGATTCATAGGTGACTCTTCTAAAGAGGCTGACAGGAAAAACCACCTGTGCCAGTCATTGTGATTGCACTTTGGCACTGTGGACAGCATTCAATAGACGCGACACTTCGTCCTCTGCCAACAGTAGTTTACCTGAAAAAAAAAAACATCTCCCAAGCACCGCAATTCACAAATGGCGTGGTTTATTTATCTTACGGCGACTGTTTTCAAGAACTTCGAACCGTATCTGATAAGATCCGGAATAGTCGCCCGCAATTGGCACCATCACACCTAGACACGGTTGATAACAGCAGTAATCGGTGTACCGTGCCCTTCAACAAGAACTACAACACCCATCCTAAGCTTCAGCTCAAGTTTTCATTACCTCGTTTTAAAGGGTCTCTAAGGGGGGGGGGGGGGGGGGGGGAAGAAATTATCTGGAGCCAGTAACAATTCTTGAAGTACCTCTTAGGAATGTACCGGTTGTTTGATAAAATGGCCAAGAAAGTTCCGTGCACTTCGTCTCAGGTGCAGCTATTAATCAGCTATCATCCGCTATGACTCTCGGGTGTGTGTTTTGCATCGTATCTCGAAGAAAGGTGTGATTTTGTTTTATGGTGACAGATATGGTCCACCCGTGTGGCTATATTTCACTGCGGTTTTGTTGTTGTGGTCTCTGTCGCAACTCGTCCATTATCAGTAGCTTATTTTTCATCGGATTTTCTACGCCCTATTTCTATTTGCAGATATGGTTGACGGAAGCACTCTTCTACACGCCATCGATCAGTCTGAGCAAAACCGAAACCGAATCGCGGTGCCGTGGTTCGTGGCGGGAAGCTTGGTACTGGTCGAAGAAGTATGTCCGCGGGCTTATTACCATGCTCGTCATCATCGGTACAATAAAGGTTAGTATTATTTACCGTAGTTCTTCACGTGGTGGAATAATCAAAACGATCTATTAAATGTACATATCCACTAATGACTCTATTCCAGATTTTCCTTGGCGAATTACGACCCCACTTTATAAACACCTGCCGACCGGACGTCGAATGCCAGGGCACCGAGTAAGTATTCACGTTATATTAGGAACTGCGGTCTAGCAAACTAAACAAAAGCTGCTTTACCGTGATGTTTCCACTAGCTCGTAATCGTTAAACTTTGCAAGATTTTAAGATTTTAAATTTCATGGTTGACCACGGTACTTCCTACCACGGTATACGCTTGGATATATGTATTTTCCTAACATACTACTTATGTTAGCTCAACAATGATGTTCTCGTCGCAAAATGGAACGCACCTCTTGCAGTAGATCAAAATAGATAGTAGTAGTAGTAGTAGTAGGTCAAAATAGATTTGAAAAGGATGTAGTGTTTAATATATGATAAATCAATAACAAACAAACAAACAAACAAGCAAAGAAACTTCATGGTTAAAGTAAAAAAAAAAAACATCTGAGTCTACACTAACTCTTCTTCTAACTCGAATGTATTGTACAATTAGTTTCGAAAATAGTCTTTCCCCCATCTCAATCACTGTAAGTACATAAAAAAACGATACGGTTGAATAATTATTCTTCCAGTACCTGTGTCATTGTTGTTTCGATAAATGTTGTGATGCCTTTTGTTTTAGCATCATCTTGTCGTTCAAAAAATCAATACCGACGGTCAATAACAGTTCTGTATTTTCCGCTTTGTTCGGTAAACAATTTTGTCGTTATGTTTGTAAAATTTGCTCGCGCCCTGTGTATGCGCTAGCGAGGAGAGGTGTCCGCGAAATTCCTTACAAGCGGCACGTATGTCAATTGAACGACGATTTACCTCGCTCATGATCTCTGGAGAGGCCTTGATTCTTGAGGATCCGTAAAGATAGCCCCCGGTTGAAGTATTCTGCCCCCGGGGAAGTTCCGGTTGGTAATGATTTAAAAGTGGAATATTTTAATAACTGTGCGGCGGCTCAGTGCTGTTCCGCGACGAGTGCCCTCTTGTGATATAAATGCGTAAATAAGATGACCGAATCGGGGGAATGAACGGACTTTACGCAGGCAGTCGAGCCGCGGTCTGGCCGACTGGCGGGCATGGAGTTAAGCTTCTTTCTTCACCGTAATTGATGATTATTACATGGTTGATGAAAAAAAATCCATATCATATGTCGAAGATGATGTTATCGGTGATCTGAGATAGCCTCACGAACCGGTGTGTGGTTGGCAATTTGCAGCGAAATTTATGTTCTCACTGGATTTTAGAGCAGTCGTAAAATTAATCCTTATTAGACCACAGCGCTAACCGAGAGCGACGATCGTTGGCCGAATCTGTTATGGTGTTTTCTTGCGTAGTGAACGTTCGGGATCAGATGAACTGAGACTATTTTAATTTAATATTGAAAATTTAAAGACGCTTTTTCTACGAACGTAAAACTGACACGGTTCACAGACTGGACACGCACTGCAATATGTTGTCTGTGGTACATCTTCTGAGGCAGTATTAGACATATGAACTCTTCAGTCTGATCGAACTCTGTGCTCTATGGTTATTTGTACCCATTAACTATTATTTATGGTTATATTAAAATATGCTTGTCACGTCTATCCACTATCAAAACACAAAAATACATGTATGGACTATCTTCACCATCGGTGTCAATCACGCTTTAACATTCTTTTTGTGACAATCTCTGCGTATAGCTCTGCGTGCTTTGATTCGTCGTTGACCTGTTAACGATCATATTTGTCCATGTTTATCTTTCCCCTAGAAACTTGTAAAGTCCACACGCGCGTATGAAGCAAACTTTAATAAAGCCATCCGCCAACACGGCTAATAAAGCTTTATGCTCACACCATTCGCTGCCCGTTGGCTAGATTGTCATTGAGTGTTAAGTGCACGGAAATAGTTTATTTCAGGTCCCCCTTCGGATACACAGAGTGCACAACCTAATTTAATTGTAATCTGCTCCTTATCCCGACTCTTGCACTTTACTGGATCTGATTACTTTGCACCAAATATGTGGTACTAGGTTATTTGTTTGTCGATGATGGCAATATCGCAGTTCTGCAAACTCACCAGAATAAAGCAGCATTGCTGGTGGTATAACGATAGTCATAAATTATGGTTTATATGTTATAGAATGTCGTACTACCATTTTAAAATAATGGCGTGTGATATTAATATTTTATACACGAAAGAAATATATTATAGACTAGACTAGTTTACAGAGAATATATTGACTGCTTTCAATAATACTATAGAATTCGATTCTTCAATCAGTCGACCAAAGCTAGCTGAGAAGAAGGATTTTAGTAAAGACTCCATCCGGAGTCATTGTCGCAAGTAGTTTGAGGACCATTAATGTACTTTAGAGATTGAGATGACCAAGGTCCATCTGTTCAGTGTATCGAGTTCTACAATAACTAATGTGGTCACCTATCAGTATGATCATCACTCGGACCAGTACCGCTGGAGGTGCGACCATCATTTGTCGGTAGTTAATTAATTTCCAACCCGAGGTTTAACCCATCCCATAGCCTTTAACAAAGATCTACTACGCAGCCATAATCTAATGATGTCTAAGTCATCACCATATGCTATATTAGTATAAGGACATTAATAATGACTTGCCCGTAATCTTCTCTCTCCAGTCTCGAAGTGCTTTTTCCAGCGCTATATTGAAGCGGAGACGTTGAAACCGATCTACAAGAACCTTGGTAGTAGCAAGCGGTTTTATGAAAGCTCCTCTTCCACCTGTACCTTCATCTCTTCATCATTATTGTTATGAGATATTTGGGTAATCTGGGTAGAATTTCAAAACAAGCTCATTATGTCGCATTTAACCTCGGTTATACTATTATATAAGGCTTATAAATATGTAAACAGGAGTGGAATAAGATGTGTGGGTAGCAGTAGAGCATAGGTTCCGCTTTATTCACCAGAATCTGATGCTAGCCTCCAGAATAATCTCTCAGATATTCGAGACGAGAGCCTCCAACGATCTCGTTTACTAGTCAATCCTACAAAATGTCTTAAAGGCAGTAAGACACAACACTGTAATACGTCAATGGTTTCTGCGTTCCAGGTTATCTCTCTTCTTATATTAAGATTCACTAATCCTGCAAATGCATGAAAGGGTCGTCATACTAACCAATCTGAATTTCTTCCATCCCTCCCCGCAGTTACGTCAGCTCGTACACATGTACCAACAATGAGGAAAGTTTGTACTTCGTGCGTGATGCCAGCAAATCCTTCCCCTCGGGTCATTCCGCCATGTCCGTGTTTGAGGCAATCTTTCTCATCTGGTATCTGGAGAAGCGGGTGCCCCGGTTGCGGACACTGTTCACCGTACCGTTGCTGCAGATGGTCTTCATGTGCTGGGCAGTGTTTTGCTCGCTTTCGCGCATCACCGATCATCGGCATCACTGGTGGGACGTACTGGCCGGTACGGTGGCAGGTTTTATTGCTGCCTTTATGACGGTAAGTGTACCTTTTTCCTTGCAATACACTATTGTGCTTTGTCAATCAAAACTCTCCCTTTCTCTTCTTACAGTGTCTTTTCGGATGTCACAACTTTGACACGAGCAAGCGGAAACGGAAGAGTTCCGTGTACACCGATCACGATCACAAACTGATCAACACTGGTAGCGGAAATGCAGCGACCATCAGTACACCGTTGCACAAGGAGGAGATCAATCTGAACAACGTGATCCATGCCTGACCGCACGGTTGGAGGAGAGCTTTGGGCCAGAAGCAGGCGGGGCCTATAGTTCCCGCTGCCCGTATTCCACAGAAACAGTATTTTGCGCTATGTATTGTATGACGATTCGTTGCGTTGTTAGATGTGGGGACATGTTGTTGTATGTTCGCTGCAGAATTTAGCCAACTTTCACGCACCATTGCAATGGGAAGAGAGTAGAAATAATATGGCAAACTGCTCCGCCATGTTATGTGCTGGAGAACTCATACATTCTCTTATCGTAGGTAGAGAACATTCGAACTTCTTCCCGCGCGCTGTCGAGCGGCGACGGTATTGTGATATTATTCCATAAGTCATAATCTTATACACATACACATCCAAACCCCCTCGGAAGTCACCTTTAAACAAATAGTCACAAAAAAGGGAAAATATCTCGCAAAAGCTTAAAGTATCCTTAAACAATCGTCTTCAGTCGTAGTGCGTTGAAGCAAAAACATGTGCCAAAACCGAAGGTCAATCTGTCGAACGACAATCTAAATGCAATAGGATAAATTAGATGAAAGACTAAATTAATCAAACAGATGTAGTAATGTAGCGTTATAGTAAATACAAACAGATAGATATTGAAAGTCAGCTTTTACTACGAAAGTTAAAACAAGCGATAGTAGTCACTACAACCATACTGGGGTTAGAGGGAGCACGCTGGAAAAAGGGATTTTATTATATTATTTTACAGACAATATTATGAGAAATTATATTTGTATTTGTATTATTTATAAACATTCACGACGAAACAAACAAGCTCGAAAGTTTGTCTGTTTGGGCAGTGAAGTTGAAGAAATAAAACCCAAAAGCTTTTTATGGTAAAAAACAGTTATATGAAGGCACTGTGTGATTCTGCTTTAATAGTTTAGCGTGGTTTTTAAACAAATTCATCCAATTTCATCAACTCAATCTAACTGATATAGACCACCGTGTTTATTTGTATTCACATTCAATCACTTAATGTGGGTCCTTGTATCAGAAAATTCAATCCAAAGATACGCATGTTCTCACGTGACGTCGTTCGGTATTGTCAGAATCAACAGAAATGTAATTCTTGAACTTTTTAACGATATATAATATACAAGTGATGAAAAATTAACTGTTGTTAAATAAAACAATGGTTGACCGGCTACAAGATGTCTTTCAAATCATGAAATTTCAAATTAAACCTAAGTTCGACCGATCCTGATATGTCATCGTGCAATAACGAAACAACGTAAAGATATCGTTTTGTAAAAATATTTACTTTCCTTTCGTTTTATTGCCCATAGCCCCGGATTTCGTGAATTTATGATTTAACATGCCATCATCATGATGTTTAGTGTCGTAATAATAACAGAGTTACATAAAGCGTACAGTACATACAGTCACAGCGGAACTAGGAAAACGCTTTAAAACAATTAAAACCAAAATGCGAAATGGAAAATACATTCGTTCGTTGCAGTCCTTCCTTTGCAGGACTATGAATCGAACTGGCTTATCAGTAAAGATTAATAAAAGAAAAAGGGGTTTATACCATGTAGAAAATCGTGCCCAGTCATGCCCGCACATCATTCTAATCTTCGCCGTGGCTGTAAGAAACCCAGTCCACTGTGCTGTTCAGTTGTTGATATAGCCCAAATTGTAATTCCTTTGCTAGAGTACGTACGCATGTTTGTGTGGTGTATTCACTTTAAAAAAGAACAATGTTTAACTTTGGAAATGTATGTACGCAACCGGATCGCTATCGATCCGGTACTCCTCTCAACACTCATCAGAAGCAACATCACCCCCCGCCGGATGCGTAGTTAAGAAGATGCCGCTTTACAGTTTTGCTTCCGTCTTCAGCAGCGGTGCCAACTTCTGCGCCAGCATAATGTTACCGGTGATCTTCAGCTTGCCCTTCATGAATGCAGTCTGAGGCTGCAGTTTGCCGAGTGCCAGCTCGAGCATATCTCCGTCGGCTATCGTCATGGTCGTGTCGGCTTTGCCCTGTACCGGCCCTTCGTACACTTTCGCGTTCTTTAGGTCAAGCACTGGAAGGCAAGCAAAAAGAAAGTCCTCCATTATGCACTGGATCGATGAACAGGTTCGGCTGTGAGCACTTACCCCACTCCTTGGCCACCTTGCCACCACTGGTGATTTTGTACAAGAAGACGGCATTAATAGCCTTCGCCTTGGCTTCGTTCTCAGCCACGCGGTCCTTGATGCCGGCGAAAACGGCATCGCTCTGCAGGTCAACGGAGGCAGTCATGTTCGGTTTGATGATGATCTGCTTGAAGTCCACGTACGCACCTGGGGAGGGTCACAAGCACAAAGGAGTGGTTAGTTCGAAACGTTCCTTGCTGAACGAACGGCCAGCTGAGTATGCCAAACTGAATGTATTGATATCGCACGCGACTGCACAACTTCCCAATGATATTACACCCCATGCTTATCAACCTCTTTCGTGCATGATAATCGGGTGTAGTGGGGGGACACCTATGTATAGGTGTGTTCTTTACGTATTTTGTTCCTACCCGAGTCTGGTGGTGGTTAAGTCAAAAGTCACTACTTTAAATAAATGCCTCATCACCTCTTGGGGAGTTATTGGCTGGAGCAGGTTTATATGGTCCTGTCTTATCGGTTCAACAAAAGAGTAACGTAACCGCGGCTTAATCCCGTTGATTGCTTTATCGATTTCTACAACAACACTCTACCCTGAACTGCCGGTTCCCTTGATGAAGATGAAACCTGCAACCGAACCTTTCCCCCATTTTCGTATTCAAGGGGCGAAGGGCATCACACACTTCATCCCTTTTAATCGAGCTCATGTCCCTTATCAACACGACAGAAGGAATAAAGGTCAACAACTGTTTATTTGCCGAAACGTCACACTTTATCTTCTTCTTCTTCTTCTTCTTTGGTGGTAGGGTTTTATATTCCTATGTTTATAAGGACTGATTCCTTAATCACACTTTATCACAATGATAAAAGCATTGCGAAAAAAGTAATGTAAACGTGAAAAAATATTTCGAAACACAGCATTCTTCAAATTTACAACCAGTAGCGTACATCAAACGCTCTTACTCACCCGGGGCAAGCGAAGCACAAGTTATTTTGAGCTTTGACCCAACGATTACTACGTTCCAAGTGGAATAAATTATGGAGAAACCTTCCAGAAACAACACTTTTTCCCGAGCTTTGCGGTGTGCGTGTTTGTTGTGACAGACGGTTGCTCGTTTGACAGATCTAGAAACCCCAACTATTTCGCTCCAATTTCGCTCGTAGAATAATGGGGTGTATCAAAAAGTGGTGTGGTGCTGATAAGTTTAAAAATTATTGATTAGAAAACGATAAGCTAATTTTACATTTTCTCTTTTAAAATGATGCTTGGTAAGCTTGTTCAATCTAGGGAATAAATACATGCTAATATGATTAGCAACAAATACGGCTGTGTATGGGGTCACAGGCCATTCGAGAGATTAGATAAAACAGTCTTATCAATTCCTTCATATTATATCACTTAAAAGAATGTCTTACCGACTTCATTTTATGAAAGTCAGATTACCTTCCAAATGTTACATGAAAATGTGAGTTTACATACTATCTATGCTATAGTTCACAAGAAAAATATGCAATATTGTATTAGTGGCCAAACATGTACACTTTGTCAAGACAATTTACTTAAAGGTACCTTTTTCTTTATGAAAGTCCACAATTTTTACCCGACAACTAAATCGTGCTTCGTGGTTCCGTGCAACGAAGTGACTATCGTAATTAGACAGCGTGTACCACAAATATCTCCACCACTTCCAAAGCTAGACTGCAATTAATCCCCTCCACAGTCATACGCGTATACCCGTCATCGTAAACGGCTCGAACCAAACGACGCAAGGTGGCATTGCACAACCATCTTTACGCACAACTACCGACAAACATTGCGCATTACGTCAAAACTCAGCTAAAGATACCTTAAATTAAAAATATGCAAGATTTAACTTACCCGATAGCACCTCCGCATTTGTCTCGACCACTACCGTACGGAAGCAAACCCGATTGTTCGGTTCCTTCCACATGTCGACACGCAGCGTTTGACCCGGCAACACTGGTTTGGAGAAGCGTACCTTGGCCGCGCGGAAAAGACTTGGATCATCACCACCGAACTGCTTCAACACTGCCTTCACCGAGACACCCATCGTACAGAGTCCGTGCAGAATCGGCACCTTATACCCAGCAATAGCCGAAAAGCTGGGATCGATATGCATTGGGTTCAAATCACCCGACAACCTATACACGGCAGCTTGGTCTTTGTTTGTCGGAACTTCCACGGAAGCATCTGGCGAACGTTTCGGGTTCGGTACGAGCGGTTTAACCTCGGGGCCTGCCTTCGTTTTGCCGTTGAAGTTACCCGCACCAACAACGAACGTGGAGCTTTGATTGCGTGCAATCAGAGTACCCTGCTCGTCATACGAGTCGGACTGAGTGATAACCAATGCGCCAGATTTTTTATCTACCACGTCCAGTACGGTAGATGTGGTCGTAAGGACGCCCTCCGTTGGAGGAGCTTCGAACAGCTCCAGATATTGCTCACCATGAAGAATCTAAAATTGAGAAGAAAAAAACACATCAAAGCCTTGCTAAACCGTTTGCGCTCAAATATGTGCTTACATTCGTTAGGTCAAATGTGGTGTGTGTGATAGCAGAAGCGGTCAGGCTGGATCCCATCACGGCCAGTAGCCCAGGAAGGACGAAAAACGTTGGCAACACACCAAAATCCGGATTGTTTTCGTATAGAAACTTTAAGTCGGTTGGATCAGTTACGGACGCACCAACACCGAGTGCGTACAGAATAACGTCCTTAAACCCGTAGCGGAATGTTTCGGTGACAGAGTTTTCGTTGTTTTTGCCATCGCGCAACTTTTCCAACACTCCCACCAGGCTTAGGCTCGCTTCACCGATTGCATTGAGATGACGCGCCTCGGACATGTCCGTGACACGGTTCCACACCTTTTCGACGTATTCGGGTGAAACATCTTCGTCGATGGCGGTACGCAGCACACAGCCTCTGCCGCGCACAAAGTGTACCTTGGTCGCCCAACCGGCCGCACTTTCGATGATGGCCCCCGTGTCATCGCACGATTCGTGGCAAAGGTACGCAACCACTGGAGCAATCAATTTCGGTTCTAAAAAGGAATAACAAAAGATAAATTCAAATTTCTGAATGACTTCAGATTGGTAGGTATTCCGGATCTGAACAAATAGGTACTTACTAAGCTCATTGAACAAGATCTCCGGTAAAATGCCCTCGGTCATGCGAGAGGCCGCCGTCGGTACGATCACGTTGCAGTGGATATTGTTCTTCGCCCCCTCGATAGCAACAGTGTTGGCCAAACCAACCAAACCCAGCTTAGCCGCACTGTAATTCGCTTGACCGAAGTTACCATAAACACCCGAATTGCTCGACGTCATTATGATGCGTCCATAGTTTTGCTTCTTCATCACCGGCCAGGCCGCACGGGTCGTTAGGAAGCTACCCTTCAAATGCACATCGTGGATCAAATTCCAATCTTCGTCGGAAATGCGCGCCAGGCTACGATCGCGCAATATTCCCGCATTGTTCACCAGCACATCGATACGTCCAAAGTTTTCCAGTGCCGTCTGGACGATCTTATCGCCCTCGACGACCGAGTTGTAGTCCGGTACGGCGACACCACCGGCGGCCCGAATCTCTTCCACCACCTTGTCCGCTGCGTTCGATTTGCCCTGGCCATTGAAATTACCGCCCAGGTCATTCACAACGACCTTTGCACCCCGCGATGCGAACAGCAGTGCGTACTCGCGACCCAATCCAGCGCCTGCTCCGGTTACCACCACGACACGTCCATCGTAGCGTAGCTTTTGTGCAGGTTCCTTCGGTGCAACCATGGTGAGCGCGATTCAAGTAGCACTGCTGCTGAAAGGAAGTAATCCAAGTGAGCTAAGGAGACAAAAAGAAACGCTTCCAAACCGGTCAACGTTTCACTATGGAAATGTAATTTCATTTCACTTTCAGCGCTTCAGTCGCCCGATGGCTTACGGTGCGCTGATAAAGTCGTACAAACAAGAACAATAAATAAATCGTCGACTTATCTTAACTGATAACATTAAAAAACCGGCAACGGAAAAACAACGACCCAAAGTTGCACATTTGCAAGTCATTACAATCGCTGCTTTCTGGTAGCTCATCAAGATTCAGATAGCACAGCAATTTCGCGAAAAAATGCAAAGGATCCCCCACCAGAAGAAGGCTCGTAATATGCCATGGGTCAACTTACCGTTAATAATATATTCAATAAATCTATCACTCCACACTGACAGTCTTTGAAGATTGGTTCTGCAGATTATTTAATTTATCCGAATCCACTGCATAAAAAGAAATAACAAATAACAAAACAACTGACGACCCCCGCAACACGTCCACTCCAAAACAAACGACAACTACGAATGAGGGACAGACAGTCGACAACGCAAGGTTGGCTCACGACACTATTCGTACATCCTCCATATTGGAGCAAGATATATACATACTAGACTGTAGAATCTTTCCGAAGGAATTTGACTTGAGGAACTAGACTTGACAAACACTGGGCTTTGGTATTGCGGATGGAAGTTTGAAGAATGGAAGGAGATATAATGATACATGGTTTTTAAAGCGACTCTTAGGTTTTGAAAAAAAAATTCTAAATCTATATACCTTTTCTTCCAATCAAACGCTTCGTTTCTAATTCGGAACAACAAATCAAAAAAGCAACCTTCTTTTTGAAGCCATAAAACCATTTTTACATTGCTGAACGCATTTTCCAGATTTGTAAAAAACAAATTAACTACGTTGACAACCCTGTTTTGCCAGCGGTATTTCCCTCTGCTCTTTTTCTACCAACACACATGTATGTTTTTGACAGAAGTCTACGGGGCGATATTTCTACGTGTTTATTTCTTGTTAAAAATACACGTGCTTCAGCAAGCAATAAGGTGAATTTGTAGCAAATCGTTCGACTGATTGGTAACAATGAGCAAAAAGCACGTATCGCGTAAACTCAAATCAGCTTGGCGCAAACATATAGATATTTCGGATGTTGACCAATTTCTCGAAGAACAGCGACAAGATGAACGTGTCGGTAGTCAACTGGCGGAGAAGCCCAGTGTGGAGCTGTTCCGCGAGGAAAAGAAACCGACCAAACCGAAAGCATCGCTGCGTGAAATAAGGAAGAAAAAGTTTGATGAACTGCCTCGATCGCTTTTGCCGCTCGTGAATACATCAAATGTTGGTGACCCGATTGTTAAGCGCAATATTAAGAAAAACCGAGATACTAGAATCCCGGTAACACCAGCCCCGGTGCGGATAAAAAGAAAGGGCCGAGCGAGTGGTATAGCTGCAGCTACTCCAGAAGATATCTGGGCGAAAGACACCGTGCCTGAGGAGCTGAAAAACGAATGGATCTCGCAAGATGTGGTAAATCATACACTTCGGCACGTTGGCAAACCGTTGGTAACGAATTTACCGGCACGGATGGATAAACTCCAGCGTCATATACCGCTGGACAAAAAACTACCAAACGAAGGCATCAGTTACAATCCAGCAATCGACGATTACCTGCACCTGAAAAATAAAGTGGTCAAGCAGGAGCAAGCCATCATCAGGAAGGAGCAACATTTTGATCGAGTTGTAACGAAAATGTTCGTAAAGACAACTCGAGAGGAAAAGCAGCAAACGGCTTTAAAAGAAATGTCGGAAGGCTTGCTTAATGCGGAAAAGGGCGAGTCAGAAGATGAACATAGTACTGAAGATGCTGGACCCGCAGCAGTTGTAGCGAAGCGCAAGAAGCCCATAACGAGAGCGAAGAAACGAGCGCGTGAACTGCAAGAGCAGAAAGAAAAGCTCATTCAGGTAGAATTAAACAAACTGATGGAGATTGATCGTTTAGGTGCGATTAAGAAAGAAATAAGACAGAAAGAGCGCAAAACTATCTATAAAGCTAAGCAAAGGGTGAAAAAGAAGCAGGCATTGCGAGAGAAAATCAACTTGCCGATTGATTTTGTCGAACCGGAACAATTGTCGGGTAGCTTGCGAACGATCAAACCACTCAACAATCTGCTAGCAACGGGTCTGCCCAAAATACGGAAAGTCAGCATCCTGAAGAAGACACGCTCTGAAGCCCAGCGTAAAAAGCGTCGCGTGCTCACAGTACGTTACAAGCGCAGTTCACACAAGGAATTGATGCCAGAAACTGCGATATGATCATTAAAATACTAAGCGAAATAAATGGATACTTGCTGGCGGTTGCTTATTCTGTAACTATCGGAAAGGTACAACTAGCGAAACATTTTCTTTTCGATCGGAACAAAATAGTAGAGGAATAAAACGCTATAGCAAACAAAATGTATGGAAAAGTGTTGAGCTTTTCCGACGTTTCGTTCGAAGAAGTAGAAATACTAATCCGAACGCTGTTTCTCTTCAATTTCCCACATATTTAGCTCCACTTGATCCAGACAAAGAGTTCGCTTTGCTCCTTTTAGTCTCATGCCGAATGGGTCGCTAACGAACATCTTTCTGGAAGGGTATTAGTCTGGTATCTCCATCACGTGTCCTAACCATTGCATCTTTCCGGCCTGGGCCACTTAACGGTTCAGCCTTAGTTCTGGCTTTACATGGGACGCTAAATAAATGAATTACTTTGTCGTTGAATACTTTGCAATCAATTCAACCACAAATCAATTACAAAATCTTATATTTCTCTATAAAAATTAGTTATTTATTGCCATACCGTGCCGTCCAGCGTGTTCCAAGCACACATGTTCACGCACACCCGCCATAGATACCTACCAATAGTCGGTTCTTTGGCGTGCAGCTCTCATCCTTCAGACGCTTCCGTAACACACCATATCCAAGCTCCTCGGCCCGCAGTGCTCGGTCACGATCGATTACATCCATGCAGTAAAAGCCTTGGTGAGCTTTTGCCACATTCGTCCTATCACTGGTCAGATCATGTGTTTGGTCTGCACAGTGCGCAATACAGAAGTATTCTTTCAACAACAAATCGGACTGCTGAAATAGACCGCTTCTCGGGTACGTTACTTGCTCGATGTTGTACAGCTTCCCGTAACAGCACGGACAGCTAACAAAGTGTGCTCGCTGTGCAAAGCACTTCTCTAGTACGATGTCAGTCGCAACACCACACGCATGCAACGATACGCCGATATCAAAGCGAGCCGTAAAATAATCCAAGTTGCACTGGAAAAATACAACATTGCGAAGAGCAAGCCGTTCTACGCGTTCCATCGCGCGTTGCTGTGATTCTTCCTTGTTTTCTAACAGATAAACCGTGCAGCGTGGCAAAAGGTACGCAAGCAGTATGCCGAGGTGTCCGGTACCAGAGCAAAAGTCTACAATGGTTTTATTCCCATCATTGGCTAGTCGCATTACTTCATTTACCAAACTTTCCAGTTGATGGCGCTTGCGGAGGATCCGAGCGGGTGGCAACTTTCCTCCCTCCGGTCTGGCATCCATCGGTACCGCGTCCCAGTCGAATAGATTCGTCTCCCAATCGTTTACTGTGCTACCTATGTCGGTAGATATGCGGCTAACTTTGCGCAAAATTTCCAGCACCTCGGCCTGGTTTGTCGTGAGTATTTGATCTCCCTTCAAGTTCAACTTTTTCGTGTCCGATTTGTACAGACTAAATTCCTGCGGAATGATAATCTGCTGCGCCACCAGAATTGAACACGGTATTGCACACAGTGCGGAATCATTAGCCACAGTAGGCATCACTTCTTTACAAACTCGGGCCAGTTTACCATCGTCGTGTTTGGCAATGCGCTCCATCCACTCGCTAATGCTAGACATCTTTGATCGCATAAAATCTTTCGTCAGGCGACGCTCAACCACGTCGAAACATATGAACAGTATTAGATCTGCTAGTGTTTTCTCGTATCCTTCCGCAAATTTGTGGTTGGCGTGGAAATCAAACCGTTGATCAACGTCTACCAGCTTCCGGTGTTCTTCGTCCGAAGATATACGCACATTGTTTACCATATTGATCAGTTTGTAGATGTTGTGCGATTTCAACGGTTGCAGCAGATGGCTTTCAAACTGCCCCAACTCAAAGGGAAGAATACAGTCGTCTTTTGCTCCGAATGTAAGCAAATCTTCCACGCACCGTATCATATCAATTTCACAAAACTTCGTCCAAAGAGAGGCATCTGCTGGTGCTACTAACGTATTTCCCTTAAAACCTAGCAATCCGCTAGATTCTGGCGATACCGAAACGTGTTCCTTCGTTAAACGACGACATACGCCGCAGAGTCCGGACACAATCGTATCAATTCGTTCGATGGAGATCGATGGCAACTGGCAAAATAGAGCCGGATCATTCGATAACGGCTTGTCGTCAGGGAAAAATATGGACCAATCCAGGATCGAACTAGGAACCGCTACACTTAGAACGTTTGAAGTTGCTTTGCATTGCACAAAATGTACCACAACGTTCGATTGGTTAATTTCTAGGTAGCGATACAGCGCCAATACTATGTAACTTTCGAAAGGGACATCCAGAAGGTGTAGTGCGCCAGTTTCCTTAAGACAGCTAATTGCGGGCTCGTGCGCTACTCGATAGTACTTGACGTAGAGCTTCATCGTGAAGGTGAATAAATGCACAACTATTCTTATGCGCCTAGTTCCCGCTGTATCTTTAAAATTGTTCGTCGATTAAGAGTTTTCTGTCGTAGAAACGATATCGCTGCCGATAGCGTACCGATAATAGTCAATGAAATTTGGAATGACCAGTAATGGCGTTCATCCAGCCAAGCAACCCGATCACAACTGCAAAGAAGTATACAAATGAAGGATGCTTACATTACTCAACTATTTAGCATTTAGCTTACCTCCTAGTAACGATTTCTCCGCCAATACACTTCAAAACTTCTTTGTTGTGCGTGTGCACACAAACACCCTGGGATTTGCTCGCAATCTCGAACGCAGTGCACGGATGACAATCCTTGATCACCTCGTACGTTTCGCGCTGCCAGCAGGTGGAATTATTTTCAATCACAAACTCCTGTCGCCGAGAGCCTGCCTTCATCCATTTGGATTCGATGATCAGTACAACTATGGTTAGTCTGGCAGTAAGGCAGGTTGGATATGTGTATGGAATTCGTACGAATGTTAGGATCGATAGCCAGCATGAGTAGCCAAACACTTACAGAATAAGGCAGCTGATTCCAAACACCATACGTTTCTTCGACAGGTTCTCTATCATGTTTGTGTCGCAGATGATACTCGTAACAATTTTACAGATGCTGGTACAGCAGTTTCATTAAAATTTGATTGTATATCCAACTTTTGCGGATCAGCTAGAAAGCACGATGTGTAATCGATGTTTTCTTTTTTCGTGTTTCGGATGATTTTTTTGTCACGTCAACGCTGTCACTGCCATGAATGGCACTGCCCAAGGAACAAAACATTAAAATCGGTTCAAATTAATCCACGAATTTCCCACCCTAGTTGGAACATGATCCAAGATAACCAAAATACTACTTCGCATACTATGTTTAACCAGTTATTGATATACTGCTTTATGAATGATGGACGAATTTAAACGAATAGAAACAAATAATTGGTCGGTACCGTCATTAGCATTCAATAATAACTTCTATTCACCCGTAAGAACGATTGTACTATGTACGTGTATGTAAAATACTAGCAGTTATATTTAATATTTAAAATTGGTAAACTGCAATTATCGCTAGTAACAAAATGGCACATCATTAGTTTATTTACATTCAGAAAAAAATACTTAAATTATTACTTTTCAATCGCATCATCGACGACAAAGTTGAACGCTTGCTGTTTCGATACGGGACCGATATGGCTAAAATTGTTTTGGTATCGCACACCAAAAAACTTGTCCGCATGTTCCAGCAATTCTCGCCGAAACGTGATCGTAATGAATTGCGAATTTTCACTTAGCGTGTGTATTTCGTTGGCAATCACCTTGCGATACTGGCTGTCCAACGCCTGATCAAGCTCATCGAACAAGTAGAATGGGGCGGGATTATACTGCTGCAGAGCGAATATGAGTGCAACTGCCACTAACGTTTTCTGGCCTCCCGATAAAGATTGCATGTCGTTCAATGCTCCCTTGCTAGACATAAACGAAACCTTCAATTCAAGTCCCACGTAACGATCCGGTACGGCATCATTTCTGTGCTCGTCGTTTTCCTCTTCCTCGACATTGTCCGTTGTTTGCAGGATCAACCTTCCGCAACCGGTGGGAACGAACTTAGAGAATGTTGCGCTAAAGTTTGCATTCACTTTGGTAAAAATATTTTCAATGCAGTCAACACGCTGCGCTCGCAGATGTTGAATGCTTGTTTCGTGCAGTGCCCGTGAATCTTCTGTTTCCTTCAATTTCTGATTCAAAGCTTTGAATGCCTGCGAAACCTTCATATGTTCATTAACTGCTGCTCTGTTCACGGAGCTAAACTTGCCTATCTGCCTGTTCGTCTGGTCTAGTTCTTTCATTAGCTGTAGGAAGTAACGAAATATTCGTTCGAAAATTCATTTGTTAGAAAAAAAACAAAATTTAGGGTAAAATTATTTCCAATTCACGTACCTTCGGTAATGACATTTTTTGGTAAATTGGCTCAACTGCTGGTAAAACACCCAGTGCGTTGATTTGCTCAGCGTACTGGGAAATATCTTGTTCTATTTTCGATTTGCGTGTTTCGTACTTTATCAAATGTGGATCCTTGATGGCAATTACTTCCTCAGCCTTTTTAAGCTTTTGAAGCCAATAATCCAATTCTTGGATCAACTTTTCCTCCTTGTCCGTCATTTCATGCACTCTGCAAAGAAAAAACAGCGTTTATTGAAGTAATTCATTTTATAGTTAATCCTAATGGTCATCTTCTTACTGTTTTTCAGCAACGGTTATATCTTGAAGGAGAGAATTGATCTTGGCAGTCAACGTATCTTGCTGCTGCTGATACAGTTCCATTTGCTGCTTAAGTGTGGCGCAATCCAAACACTTCAAAGATGCAATCAGTGCGTCACGCGTGGGAATAAGTTTCGAGTTTAATTTGTTCTCCAGCTTGTGCTTTCGTTTTTGTACATGCAGTTCCGCAATAAATGCTTCGTTCTGCTGCTGTTTGAGGATTCTAATTTCGTTGTCTAATTGTGCAATAATTAGTTCATCCTCTTCCGATAAGACACTGACAAACTGGGTAGAAAGTTCACGCTTGAGACTGTTCTCTTTTGTTGATAGAATTTCCAGATCAGTTTTAAGAGCACGTATTTTACGTTCCTTCTCCTCGCATTTCTCTTCCAGCTTACGACATCGTTCTGAAAACGTACTCACGCGTATTTGTATCTGTTCTATTTTTTGCGATAATCTGCGAAGCTTCGTTTCCTCTGCTGTACGTTGAGTTTCATCATTATATATAAATGTTTGAATCTCCCTGATGTGTTTCGATGTGGACTGTAATTTGTTTTTCAGCAGAGAAATCTTTTCATTCAATCCGCGCATATGTAACAATTCGCGAACTTTTGATGAGCCCGGTGCGCGGTAGCCACCTGTAATGGTCCCGCTGGAAATTAAATCACCTTCTCTGGTGACACACGGCTGCCGATACTGCTTGCTAGCATTTGTCGCTACTTCCAACCCATCGCACAGTAACGTTTTTCCAAAAATGTGCCGGAAAGCAAGCTCGTACTTTGGTTTGAACCCGAGCAAATGAATTAAAGATTGTACCGCTTTATCTTCATCGCGCGTTGCAGCCAGTGGTTTCGCTTCCAAACGATTTAAAGGCAAAAAATTAAATTCACCCGGTAACTTGTTCTTATTGTACAACGCGATGATCTCATTTGCAACCGTATCCGATTCTACGATATGATAGTACAGTTTGTTGCCAGCTGTTGTTTCGACCGCTTGGTAGATGGCCTCTTCACACTGAAAAGTTTCCCAAACTTGACCGTAGTACCCACTAACCACGGGATGATTCTCTCCGGCTTGCGTTTTAAGCATATCTAATATCTTGCTAACTGATTGCGATCCTTGAAAAGCTCTAGCTCCAATTTGTTTTCGTATCGTTTGTTCCTGATCTGTACGTTGCGCTTCGAAATATTGCAAGTCTTCCTTTAGTTTAATTTCATCGCCAAACAGTTCCTCCAACAGAATCTTACTTTCTTGCAAACGGCTTCTTATCTGCATTATGCGTTCCTTGTACGTTTGTTCCTTCTTCAACAGCAATGCCAGCTCGGCCTCTTCCTGGGCTCCATTATTTTTTTCACTTTCCAGCGATACCAAAACGATGTCGTGTTCTTTGTCCGTTTCCAGCAAAATTTCATGTTTCTTGTCGATCTGATCCAGGACGTAATCGATCTCTTGTTTTAGAAAATGGTCACGATCTTTACGGTTGGAAAATTGTATGCCACGCCGTTGTTTGTCTATTATTTCGTTACGCATTTCTCTTTTCTTCAGCAATTGACTTTTATACTCATCTATTCGTTCTTGTGTTAATTTCAATTCATCCGAAACTTGTTTCAGGTCTTGCTGCACCTGTGCTATATCTGCTACCAGCGTATCCAACTGCGTTTGTTTGCTTTTCTGGTCGTAGCTTTCGTAAGACTGTTTATGTTCCAGATCTTTGATCTGCAGTTCCAATTGAGCTTTTTGCTTCTGAAGAGAACAATGTTTTTCGTTTAAGCAGGACTGCTGGGATAGGGCGTTTCTGAGGGCGATCTGATTTTCTTTGCGGTTCGTCTTTAAAACATTTGCATTCTCAAATGCTTCCGATTTTTGTAGTACGTATAGACGTTGTTTCTCCTCCCATGCATTTTCCATTTGTCGAAGTTCTTGGAGTGCAGTCGCAGAAACGGTTCGCTGTTTTTGGAGCACCATAAAGGTAAGTTTGCGTTGTTTCTTTTCAAGTTGTTCAAACTTTTCCTGCTCTTTTCGTTCCGTAGTTAAAAACTTAAGCCGTTCAGCAAGCGAAGCACATTCAATACGTGTTTGGTTCAGACATTTGTCCGCATCCTGCATGAGTTTCATGGTTTCCTTGAGTTTTTCATCATAGACCCGTATGCCTCCAATCTCGAGAAGCACTTGCAGCAGTTGAGGTGGGCGTGCCATTGCCAGCTGGTTGATTTTGCCCTGCTTAACAATGTAGTACGGGATACAGGTTGATACACCGATTGAATCAAGCGTTTCTACAACCTCTTTGCGTGTTGCATTGCGTCCATTCAGTTTATATTGATCTTTAGTAGCCGAAATGATTCGACGAATTCGCACTTCTGATGGATTGTTTTCCTACAACATACAAAATATAAATTTATTAATATCTTTGATTATTTATTTTGTTGCTTGTGGTCTGTGAGGTGGTGTGAAAAATGAATGGGAGTGTCTTTTAAGTACGCAGGGTTAACATTATCGTTCTCTTTTTGTTCTGGTGTGCAAAATACGACATTTGAAGTACGTTATTAACTATAATGTCTTGTCATATTCAACAGATCCAAAGGAGTACTATTCGTTTTACGCCGTGAACAGATCGACACGATTTTCAGAACGAGTCAATTGATATACGTTGAATCGTTGTATGACAACCACTGGTATCACTGCACTCTATTCACAACAAATTGCACGGAAAATAAAACGACACACACAATCATAACCAACGCGGGTCATGAAATAGCCCTATTCATATGCTCTCTCTAGGTTCAACGGATATGCATACAATTACTTTGTTACAACACAAATAATGGTCAAGCAACAACGTTGCTGTAATGCAAATATACTTTCAACGACGATTTTAATTTAAGTAAAATAACTTACCGATGGAATTGATGTCTTTTCGAGCACAATCTCAACAAACGCAAAGCTTGTACGCGTCTTAGAGGCGCCTTTGTTGATTAATCCAACGCGTTCTGACTGTCGCAGGTTATTATACTCATCGCTAAGTACAAACTCGATTGCTGAAAAGGTAAACAGTTTCGTCAGTACTGAATCATTTACACATCTATTTATCCTATTTCCACAAGAAAATGTGCCAATGTGAAATCCAATCTCCAAGATGCGAATTTATCAAATAGAAATTTTAAACTTACCACTAAAGAAATTACTTTTACCCGAACCATTTCTTCCCACCACGACGTTATGTCTTGGATCGAGCTGTTCAACAACGGTTTCATGCGTGTAGCTTTTAAAGCCATTAATTATTATCTGCAGTGGAGATGTATTTGAGGTTACGAACAATTTGTATAATTTGCCATTTGCATACTGCATAACAACACTTGCTTACCTCTTTCAAATACATTGCAACACCAAACCTGAACCACACACCTAACCATGCGTCTAAACGATTCAACCGCCAACGCGTAACTGGCATGGTACGGTTACTAAGGTTTCAACTGAATCTGCCACTCCAAGGTTTCCATGGTAACAGAAGCTTATCCAACATGGCCGACGCTTGCTTGGATTTTTTAATCAGCCAGCAATCGTTACTTACCTTTTGTTTTCTTGCGTTCAGCAAAGTTTTCGGGTCATGTGAATTGAATAGATCCAAAGTGGAACTAAGTAAAAAGCGCCGTGTACATTCTATTTGATAAAATTTCATTCTATCGATATCCATGACGCCAAATACGTTTTATTGGAGAGTTAGCAAAGGTTTTTTTTTTAAATTAATGTTTTATAGAGTAACAGCATCTTTCTGCGTTTAATGTTTTGATTTTCGAATGATTGATACATAACCCTTGTACTCCGTGGCTAACAACCTTGCCGGAACCGGACGCAGTATTAATCCCAACCTTTTGAGCTGCTCTTCGTACGATTTGGTACTAGAAATACAAGAGTTGGTGTTAATTTCTGTGATGGTTTAACATCTAACAGCTCACGCATACCTTTCTTGCAGCTGAACCTTAATTTTCTTCCTTATCGGTTGAAAACCATGCGCGGTTTGTTCGTTATTAACCATCATGCTGCGTACAGCTATGTATATGCCGTACGTTGCCAGTTGGTCCATCTACAAAAGGAAGCACCATTTTATGAAGTATCGAAACATTTTCATACTAAAGCAAAGTCTCCCATACCCTGAACTCGTTCATGATGGCATCTACTACGGTAAGCGTATCGGATGCTCGGCACACGTTTTGGATATCCGCACATCTCGTTACGTAGTTTGAATGAAGCAGTGACACGATGCTCGATGGTTGAGTCAAAAAACATTCTGCAATGCTTTCCGGGGAATGTACGAACCTCACGCTTTCGTCTTGTTTAACGACTGCAACAAAATAAGTGGTCAGTTGTTAACCAAACATATTCGCTTTTGTACGTTATTTTAATTCCATTTACTTACACTTAGGGTGGAAGATGCGGCCAAGTCCATGCATGACCGTTAAATTTTCGTTCAGTCCTAGCTGCTTGGTTTCCTTTTTCAACTTAGAAACGTTGGATTTTGCTTTTTTGTCAGTACAGCTAGTGTCGCTATCCAGCCGCAAACGTTTGGACAATACAACGGCTTCAGATTTCATGCACGTAAATAAATAGTTCAGGCAGCAATTCCTTAAATCCCCTTGAGACGAAGCTATGATGTCCTCTTCCACCGCCTTTGATGGTGCTGCTTGATACTGCTTGGATATTTCTTTGTCTGCCTTTATAATGCCACCGATACGTTTGATCGCTTTCTTCAGCAAAGAGGCAGAGACGGCGTTGAATTTAATCTGATGTATCTGAAAATTCTCCACAATATGTGACGGAAACAAATTGTACGCTACATCAAGTGATTTGCTAGCCGTATCCGTAGCAATGAAAACGATTGGATCCGTGCTGCTATCCCGATATCGCTCCAGTGATTGGTGAAACTCTTCCGGCGAACGAAGCATAGAGTTGGGAAAATCCTTCACGAGCAGCAATTTAATGCTTTCGGCCGCGGTGCTAAACAGCGAACAGTAGCGTGATGTTTTGTACAGGAAATCATCAAACAGTGCCTTCTGAGGACGTCGTCCCTTCCTTTCTTCCCGGTCATCGAAATCGAACCTATCGTCGAAGAAAAGTTCAACATCGACGGGAGTTGTCCATTCGCTGATGTCGTATTTCATTGCTTGTGCGAGTGTTTTGATGCAAACACTTTTACCGCTGCCGGACGGACCCGTGAGCAGCAGGAACTGTGTCGCGGGGTTTTTGTGCGGCTTTTGTGCTTCTGTTAACCATTGCTTCAATTCCTCTATCTTTTTCACGTGAATTGCTAGGTCCGTTTCTTCTAATGGTTTGAAGTGTTCCAACAAATCGGCCGAACTTCCATCTCTCTTCGTTTGCATGTTCTGCGTGAAGAAATCGATTGCATTAGCAGAACACTATTAAACTATAATTATGATTGTGTATTGCTTTCTTGTAAGTTCCCTTTACTTACGAGAAAATGCCAATTTTCCCCAGGAACGTGGAAATGTTTTTCCAACTGTTTTGTTGTTTTGTAAATTTAATTTGTCTCGAGCGATTTCTGTCATCAGCGCAGGAGATGTCAAATTTTGAATTCAGCACAGCAAAGTACAGGGTTCGCTGATCTACAGATGACCTTGCAACAAACAAGACACGCGACAAAAACAAACCAATGCAAGGAGGTGCTCAACAAAATCTACGGAGAGATATTCCACGACACAGCACTAGAATCCAGTATTCAGGGCTTATTTGCGCTACTTCTCAATTTATTTTTAACATTTATGGATATGAGCACGAGCAACTATGGACAAAGAGGAGAATGAAGTTATCCAGCTAAAATTCTCTATGAAAATATCAAACAACTATGGTCAGTTGTTTCATCGCACAAAAAGTTCGGCTGTAATGTCTATTTCTATTCTACATTGCACTATGTTCACCTTATTGGGTTGGGCTGCCACCTGGGACTCTAAAACAGACAATAAAAAAATCAAATGAAATAAGCAACATTAAAGAAACAAACAACCCCAAACCACACATAACAAAAAAACAAATAATACAAGCAAAACGCTCAAAAACACTCATGCAAAAAAAATAAACTACAACCTAATAAACAACATACAAAACAATAATCAAAATAAAAGGGGCCCTAAGAAACAATATGCACAAACAAGAACATGTAGAACCTCACACAACGGATCAAGAAACTAACCGGGCACTTTAAACAATGAAAAACATAAGCAAACTTTCTTAGAAATGGACACATCTGTCCTCTCTTTTCCTACATCTCCGAACCTACATAGAAGAAGATGTTTGTATAGCGACAGTGTGCTGTTGTTATCCAGGAAATCTCGTAGATTAAAGTGCTCTACAGCTGATGGTTGACACAATCGTTCCATCCAAATCAGGAAGCACAACGCATATTGGATACCGGTAACAAAATGGGAATTCGACATCTACAAAGCTTTATGGATAAGAATTTGAGGAATGGTACATACGTTGTTCAAATGGAACAGGAAATATGGTTAGTATGTGCATTTAACAAACATCAATTCCAATCAAATCAATTCCAACGCTAACTTTTCAGCAATGCGAAGAAGAACATGGAGAAACCTTTGATAGTGATCGATCTTACGGCACTGTTTTCTATATTTTGTTCCGACTTACGTGGCGCCCTGTGTGGTACGCAGATCAAACGAACGGAGCATACAATCGACATGTTTTTCGAGCGCCTGACCGATGCGGGCGCTGAGCTGGTGTTTTTCTATAATGGCCATACACATCCGACCAAGCGTGACATTTGGATCACTAGTCAAAATGAAAAATACAATGCCATGATCCATATTGTGGACGCAATCAACTCACGCATGTCGCTAGATCGGATTGTCGTTAAGTTTGAGAAAACCATACCTACCAACACCAACCTTAAGTTACGTCGAAAGGCAAGACTGAGCGGTAAGCTAATTGTGCCGACCGAGTTGGAGTCTGATCAGGCGCTAGCAAGTTACGCAACAAAACATAACGCATTAGCGGTTATAACGCATGATACGGATTTTTTGATCTTCGCGGGAAAGTGGCAACTCTGGCATGCGAACCGGATTAATCCAACTACTTTAGTTGCACAAGCGTTCAACAGGCAGGCGCTATTGCAAAAGCTTGGTTTGCAATGGCAACAGATGGCAGTATGGGCTACATTAGCTGGAAACGATTTCTTCAAATATGACGAATTGGAACCCTTCTTGAATGATCTTGGTCCGCATCATCAGAAGTTTACGAAACTGGCGGAGTATGTGCGCAGTCTGCCGATAACGAAGCAGCTGGATGCTGGAACGGTACAATCCATTCTGGAACGGGTGTACAAGAACAGACGTCTACCAGAGGAGGCTTTCGAATGGTTTCAGCAAAGTGTAGCTTTTTATCAAATCGTATGTAGTACCGCTCTTTTGCATATCTTTGTTACCATTTCTATAACGTTACTTCCCTATTCTTTTTATAGGAACCTCCGAGCGAAGCCACGCAAACAGATGAAGATCCATTTTCTTTTTTGCTCCAGGCTCAACAAATGTTTGCGTACCGGATATTGACCGGAATACCAATGAACTGCACACTGCTGTTCTTCGACTACCGTTCGGCCGAGCTAGGAAATTATTTTGACATCATCGCACCAATCTTTGCACGTTGGGGGGGCGTGCTACTGTATCACCATCGCCAGGAACGTCAACACGTAACATTGGTTGTAAAGCGAAATCATTACGATTCGCACGGTTTCGTTGACGTACCGGTCGTATTTCCGAGTACCATTACACCTCCCAAGGTAGAGGATTTAATCTCAAAGGACCCAACATTAGTGAATTCACTGTTAAAACGCAAGCTGCAGCTGCTACGTTGGGTATGTTCGGATGATTTAATCGACCAGGAGCAATTAAATTCTACCCCTTCATCGCTTTTGTTAACCGTATTGGTCCTGTACCGACTACGTCAGTACGGAGCAATAAGCATTTTCGAGGTAAATCTCCTACTATGCATTGCACATCAGGTTTCGATCGATAAGTTCGATCCGGCAAAGGAACCGTACCCGGAACGGTTGAACTCCCGTGCCTTCCGTGTAGGGTTTCTGTTTCAGAAATTATACGAACAATTCGAACGGGTTACCAAAGCACTTGGCCTGCCGGAAGAGTATCGTCCTTCGGCACCGTACGATGGACTACGGTATCACAACTATTACACCTTGTGGACCAATGCGCACATTGAACCATGCCACATGGAAATAATCGAGGGCTGGCGTTTTAAACAACTAGCATAAAACGACTGATAATTGTTTTATTTCGCATCGCCATCCCTCATCACTTGACTACCATAAATATTATTCAAGTTTCGGTTTATATTCATAACGTCGTGCCTTACCTTCCTATGAACAATTGGTACAACTGTAAAACATTTATATTACATTATACATACGGATCGTTCGTTTATAGTTTTGCGAGCGATCACGTCTCTCTCTGTGAAGTTCGGTTGAATGTTCAAAACAATAATTGAACTCTTGTTTTTCGAACGGCAAAAAAGGCGAAAAAAATTTATTATTCGAAATCCTTATAGTAAAATAACATAGTTAAATAAATGCCAAACATACATTCGGCCAGAAATATATGAACTTCCATAACTTACTAATGAGAATTAATTCCATGCAATTGCTACGCACACCTCCGCATCCGCACAACGTATCGTTACCGTTCGGTCCCACCAGCCTCCAATATTTGCCGAATGTTTTCAATCACGTCCGCCGGCACATCGAGCGGCTTTTCGCTTAGTTGGCCCGTATCTGGGTGCGATACGTAAATTTCGTAGAAAGTTTTGGACGGATCAACGCTATCGTGACTTTCGACCAGCACCAACGAATTGATATCTATATCCTCAAGCGAAAACCCACCATCGTCCTCTTCCGCATCCTCCTCCTCCTCTGGTTCTTCTTCAATCTCCTTGGCAGAAATGCCCGTATCAAACAGTGTGTACTTTTGCAGGTCTTGGTTTTCGCGTCGCGATGCATTTGATTGCGTCACATGCTTAGGGCTGCTGTTAGTGACCGTTTTGTAGCAGCTCATCCTATTTCGCATGTCATCCACAGCATCTGTTGAATTTTGCTGCTCTGGCTTCGGTACATTGCTAGCACCTTGCGCAGCAGAAGCGTATTCAGCCGACTCTCCCGCGAACGCTGTCACTTTATCGGGCAAAATGTCGGGAATGATGACGGTTCCGCTGGACGAGCCGTATTCTAATTTTTCATATACCATATACGAGATCGATTCTGTTGTCGGCACAGTCGCCGGTGGCCAATTAATCATTTGCATATTAATAGCCCCAATCCGGCCGGTACTCGTTTCGATGTTTGCATTCGCTTTAGGATTCTCAACACTGCACAGCTCTTGCTTTGTCGTGGTTGCTGCACAAGACAGCACCAGCTGCTGGCAACCCGATTCGTACTCGTCGTACTTGATCTCCACCGGTGTTAGCTCATTGATCATAGTAGGCTGCACTGACTGCCCAACGTCCGTGCGGATACAGGTCGTGTGAGTTTGATCGTCGAGGTTTTGCAGCGTTATCACAGTGATAGAATCATCTTCCTGGTCCGGCACGATGTTGTCGGTAGAAGCAGAAGCAACCACAGCAGCAGCATCACCCGCACCATCAGCATCATAATCAGCAGTATCCATGATGTCATCCGAAATCTGATAACCATCCATCTCCATATCATCCATACACTGGTACTTGACGATCGGTAAATCTAAGTTGGCATTGTCGTAGGTTACTGCAGCAGGTTCGTACGAAACAAACGGTTCATTGGGATTGTTCGGGACGGACGCGTTAGAAATATTACCGTCCACTGGAACTTCTTCAGTAATGTCCTTTTTAATTACAACAGCACAATCTGCTTGCCCTTTGGTTTCAGTGTTCTTTAAAGCGGCCGATACGGACGTGGATTTACGATAAGCTTGTTTCTTTTGCTTGAATTTACGTTTCATACGCCTCCAAGGCTTCTTCGCGCCTCTATTCATAGGAGTTCGGAGAGTAGATTTGTTCTTCGGTGGGTCCATTATTACCAGCACGTTTTCTTCTGAGACAGTCTCAACCGGTAGCTGTTCGGGCATTTCGACAACATTTGAAGAAGCCGGAACAGGTGATGTATTTCTGTTGGGTTGACCGGATGAAGATGATTTTGTGGAGCATCCACCGGTCGCATTATCCAATGCGAAGTTCACTGGTACCTTGTTTGCATTGGCAGGTGTACAGTTAGGTAAAATGTCATGCCCAGGAACGAATTCAGACTGGTGTTGTTGTTGTTGTTGTTGTTCCGGGGGCATTTTAGAGGTAACGTTGGTAGAAACCAGCATCGTAGTATCAAGTTTCTTCGATGCAGGGACTCGTTTCGAGTATTTAGACGCTGCTACATCAACTGGGAAGCTTTCGGGTGTATTCACCGTACCAGCAAAGGAACATTTAACGATATCGTGAACAGACTCAACCTGCTGTGCAACCTTCAGTTCAGCAATGTTGGTGCTCGTATCCAGTGTTGCTGTACCTGTTTTCTTTGGCACTGGGGCACGTTTCCGTTGCTTTAAGCTTTCCTTAGGGACAACATCCATCGTTATAGTATCTGGTGAATTGCACAGCAAAATCATGGCGTTGTTGACCTCGGAAACGGTTCCAAACTCTTGTTGTTGAGCCTGTTCCTTCTCTTGCTCTGCTTCCACAATCGATGGAAGCGTTACGATAATTGGTTTCGTGGTAGATCGCTTCTTCGAGGGCGATTTACGTTTCGGTTTCTTTACCTCTTCTCCCAATGGTTCCGAAACGTCCGTCAGCACACGCTCTGATTTGCTGATTCGTCTTTGAGGGTTACTACTGATGGACTTTTGCAACAGGAGTCTGCAAGGTAAGAAAACGCAATACATAGTAAAAACAATTTGCTAGTGGACAATTGATAATAATACTTTTTGCGCAATTGCTCCTTTTGCTGCTGTTCAATCGATTCCATTTTGCGTTGCTTTTCCTCTTCTCTTTGCTTTTCGAGCAGTTCATCTTCCTTCGCAAACTGTTGCCGCAACTCATCCACATTAAATTCCTTCGGATGGAGTAGCGCTTTGTTTACCAGCGTAAGATTGATACGCTCTTCCTTTTTAAACTGAAACGATGAAGCTCATCAGTAGCTATAATTCGCTTCCTGGAGCCTTTAAATCTGCCTGTTTTGCTTTACCTTAAGTTTGAGATCACGGCGAGATCGTTGGGGAAACAGCGGTAACATCATGGAGAAATCTGTCCCAATCGTGTGTAGACAGCGGTAGAAGCGAACCGTTTCTTCATCAGTCCAATCTTTCGTCCTTCGTATACGGCTGTAGTAACCGGAATCTGGGGAACAACAACAATTATTATTATACACTCTTCTTTTCCAAAGAAAACAATGTCCACACTTACTGCCGCTGTACTCGTCCTGGTACACTATATCCGTATTGGCTAGTGTTTCACGCATTTCCTTTTCGCGCTCATTCTCAATCACTAGACTAGCCTCATCGAGTATCATTTCACCGTTTGGACCCAGCTTCAGTTGGGGTGTTAACTGAACCGGGGCTAATGGTTTTTCGGTGGCCGTTACTGGCATCGAACCGGACGGAGCCGGTGTAGGCGAACGGGATTTACTTACGCTGCGGCTACGCTCTCCATCCCTCTCACGACCATCGACACTTTTGGGTATATTTTCCAGCGAACCACGCTTACTGAGTGCGGGCGGCGTCATCGGGTTGTTGATCGGATTGTAGTAGATCATGTCAAACATGGTTAGGTTCTGTTTGTTTACATTTTCGATGTTGGTTAAGCGTTTGCGGATCTCTTTCTTGTTCTCCTGAGTGCGTTGGGATTCTTCCTGCTTGGTTGCCAGCTTCCTGGTTACCTTGTTGACAGTAACCCCCTCCGGAAGGGATTTGTTCGAGGTGAGTGACTCGGTGCGGTTTCTTTTACGTGCCAGCGGTAGAGTGAAGATGGAACGAGAATCCTGCTTTCGTGGGGACATTGGTTCTTCGCCATTGTGGAAGGTGCTGGCCAAGCTTGCGGTTGAATCGGAACAGCTCTGCTTCGCAGCATCATCTACCGGTTCTGATCAGATAAAAAAAAACAATTAAGGGATGGTATTAATTAGCCTTCATACTATTCTGCAATTAAATAAACACATACTCGGTAGTTTAAAATCCTGGAACGGTTCTTCACGCGGTACTTCCGGTTTAGGGGTCAGAAGTGTGCCTTTTGGAGCAATTTCTACAGTCACTACATCTATGGACGCTGATATAGTTGTTGCGGCATTCTGCACATCGTGTTCCTTAACCGGCTCTTGTAGAGTTACTGGAACCTCCTGTTTGATTGAGTCTACAGCAGCATTGGTCGTATTTTGTTTTGGTGGTCGACGAATGCTAAGATTAGCCGCAACTTTAACGCGTGGTCGTCGGGTAGCCATAACACACTGTACCTTACCCTCGGCACATTGTATAAGTTGAAAATCAGTTATAAAAGCACTTAAGCTTTATAAACTATAGGCGACGACTATACACTCGTGTAATTTATCGCCGTGCCGTTCCGGATCGATCAATACTTGGTATATCCGATTCCGTTGCCTTGCGATATTTCGTAACGTTCGGTGCTTCCTACGTTCATTGGGTGTCTGTAAATTGGCTGAGAGAGAACGGAACTTTTGCACAATTACAATTAACATCGATCTAGCAGAGACATGATTTTCTTGGATAAAACAGGCATGTTTTTTATTGGTGACGTTCTTTTTGACGCAAGCTTATACATTTTTGACCCGATGAAAAATCGCACATAATGCAATGCTCCTTTCTCAAGTAACAAATGTGACCGAGTGACCGCCCAGCGGGCAAGCTTTCATGCGTTTCTCTGCGGTTCACCCACTTCCAACACCCGTTATTAGACTGTCTCTACACAGTTAACGATTGTGCATTGTACCGTCTGCATTGTGTATGTAGCTCGTGGAGTTGGAGCTCATGGAATATCCATGTGTGTGTAAAAAATCTTTAGTAGCCATGCTTTGTTTTGTTTTCGAAGTGGACGTGGTAGGAACCTTTTCTACCTATCGAAATCGTTACCTACCCACTGGATCTACTGAATCTACGTCGACCCTATTCCGACCTGAACTCACAGCACCCGAGGATTAGAATCGATGCCGATAATCTAGCATTGGATTATGGGACGGTTCGCGAAATGAACCATAAGCCCCATTGCTGATCCGCACACTATCGGAATATGTCTTTTAATCGCCTTTTAGCCTCGCCAAACGATCACATTTTGTCGCCTTTGTATTTGGCATGGAGGCACTGAGCGCGCTGGTGTATTTGGTAGGGCCACCAGTTTCACACGAAGAGACCATCCCATCCGAATCAATTTTCCGTACGCAGGACGCAGGAGTACCCAGCTACGTGGTAATAAAGACAATGAAACCTAAAAATGGTAGGCTAGGCTTGTTGCGTGTGCCCCTTGAGTGTGCCTCAAACGAAGACGTTTTTTTAAATTTACTGCTTGGGTTGTTGAATTCTCAGCAATGTTTGTTTTGACTCTGATAAAATCTCTTTTATTACTGCCAACGTCGTTATAAGTTTGAAGTCATTATTGGTGAAAAATATACTCTAGCTGTGTCAGCAAGTTAAAAAAGTGAGATGTAGTAAAATAAAGTGTAGTGTTAAAAGTGTTTAAAATTATAAAACTTGACCACCTTATCCATCCTACGTATATATGCCTTGACTGCTGTCATAATGACAGCCAAACATACGCCGGAAAGCACAGCACTGTAAATAAATTATTATCATATAATACTCGAAAGAATGACCAACTTCAGCCTGCAGACATTACTTCGGTTATTTTGAATTGTCAACTATCTTTATAGATTGCAAACCGGCAGCAAAATGGGAGTTCGACATCTACAAACGTTTATGGATAGGAAAGTAAGGAATGGCACGTACACGGTTCGAATGGATCGGGAAATTAGGCAGGTGTTTGGATGTAAAATCGAGTGTGATAAGAAACACAATTCTCAACTAACATTATCCAACACTTTCAGGAATGCGAAGAATATCACCGAGAAACCTTTGGTAGTGATCGACCTTATGGCTATGTTTGGTTTATTTTGCTCCGACGTACGTGGTCTGCTGTGCGGTACACAGGTAAGACTAGTGGAGCGTTTGGTCGGTATGTTTTTCGAGCGCCTGACCGATGCGGGCGCCGATCTGGTATTTTTCTACGATGGACAGCTGCAAATGAACAAGTATGATACTTGGATCACTCGTCAAAATAACAAGTACGAGCTTATGATCGAAATTCTGAACGCAATCGATGCACGTGAGCCGTTGGAGAAGGTAGCAGCAAAGTATGAGAAAACCATTCCAACCAATACTTGCCTTAAGCTACGTCGAGTTGCTAAGCGGTACGGTAAGGTAATCGTTTCGACCCAGTTGGAGTGTGATCAGGCGTTAGCTATTTACGCAACAAAACATAACGCATTAGCGGTTATAACGCATGATACGGATTTTTTGATCTTCGCGGGAAAGTGGCAACTCTGGCATGCGAACCGGATTAATCCAACTACTTTAGTTGCACAAGCGTTCAACAGGCAGGCGCTATTGCAAACGCTTGGTTTGCAATGGCAACAGATGGCTGTATGGGCTACATTAGCTGGAAACGATTTCTTCAAATATGACGAATTGGAACCCTTCTTGAATGATCTTGGTCCGCATCATCAGAAGTTTACGAAACTGGCGGAGTATGTGCGCAGGCTGCCGATAACGAAGCAGCTGGATGCTGGAACGGTACAATCTATTCTGGAACGGGTGTACAAGAACAGACGTCTACCAGAGGAGGCTTTCGAATGGTTTCAGCAAAGTGTAGCTTTTTATCAAATCGTATGTAGTACCGCTCTTTTGCATATCTTTGTTACCATTTCTATAACGTTACTTCCCTATTCTTTTTATAGGAACCTCCGAGCGCAGCCACGCAAATAGATGAAGATCAATTTTATTTTTTGCTGCAAGTAGAACAGGAATTTGCGCACACGGTATTAACGGGAGCACCGTTCAATTGTACTCTCTTTTTCTTTGACTACCGCTCGACGGAGTTTGGAAATTACTTTGAGATTATCGAACCGCTCATTGCACGTATTGGGGGCATCTTGTTATACCACCGTCAGCAGGAACGACAACATATAACGGTGGTTGCAAAGCGAAACCATCACGAATCGCTCAGCTTCTTTACCGTGCCTCTCATATTGCCGAGTACCCTTACGCCTCCTCAAGTAAAGGATCTAATATCAACGGACGCAGATTTGAAGATCTCTCTACTGCAACGCAAACTGCAGCTACTGCGTTGGGTTTGTTCGGATGATTTAATAGACCACGAGGAATTAAATTCTATCCCTTCGTCGTTTTTGCTAACTGTGTTGGTGCTGTACAGGCTGCGTCAATATGGAGCAATACGTATGTTTGAAGCAGATTTGCTTCTTCTGATTGCACATCAGGTTACGATGGAGCTGTTTGATCCAGCGGAAGAACCGTACCCGAAACGGTTGATATCCCGTGCCTTTCGATTAGCGTTTCTATTTCAGAAAGTATACTCACACTTCGAACGGATTGCCGAAGCGCTGGGCCTGCCGGAAGAGTACCGTCCTACGGCACCGTTCGATGGACTTCGATTTCACAATCACTACAGAGTGTGGACTAGTATGCGCATTGAGCCACATCACATTGAAACGATCGCAGATTGGCGTTTGTATAAGCATATAAAAAAATAATGATACAGGACACGTGTCAAACCCCATCAAAATCATTTCCCTACATGCAGAACAATGTCCAAAAGAAAAATGATTCTAGTCGTTTCATTCTCATCGAATGATCAATGGCTTACTAATGCAAACATTATCTTTTGATACTACCATTTATATTACCATCATGTTTCTACCATGTCGATTTTATCTGCTGTAATAATATAGGTTTGAGTTGATGCTGCGATGGGATTTATTGAACGATTTAATCCAACTATGGTTCGGTATTTCTGTTTAACGGATCGTATGTGGTTTTTTATGTAGATCAGGGGTCACTAATCTACGGCCGCATGCGGCCTTCGAGAGCCCCCTGTGCGGCCCGCGACGCTGTCGCTGTTGTTACCATTTTAAAAGGTTGTCTAAATACAAAAAGCTGTAATATGTTTTTTACTGTTCAAGTATTAATTTTTGCAATAGTCAGTTACATTCCATACCAGAAATTGTAAAAAAAAAAAAATTATCGCGAGCGCAACATCTGTGTAAATTACCCGTTAGATAATATGTTCGAGGTTCCCACGCTATCGTAGTTTCAACTAATGCAGCCCGAAGGCTCAAATGTTTGGAGTCCCCTGATCTAGATGTTCGGAGGCCGCATGCTTAACGTAGTTTCGTAGAATGTTCCAAACGAGCAACAACGGTTGACTTCCCGCTTTGATCAGCCCTTTTTTTTATCCCATTCGGATGCCCTGCGACATTTCATAGTGTTTTGTTAGTTAGTTGATTAAAATACAATTAAACGCGAATATTTTTGTCATACAACGATCGTAGGCAACAAAGAACGCCTTGCGTAACAAAGCATGTGGTTTATTAATTACGCTTTGTTTTCCTTCTACACATCTGATAACTCGCAGGCCCGATGAAAAATCACACTCAATGAAACCCCAAAATTCCCAAATACCCTAAATAATCGCAGTGTCAAAATATTTAATGCAGTTTACAATTTTTTTTTTAAAGGATTGATTTTAATTTGAAATAATCTGAGCTCAATAAATGTTTAAGCTGCCATTTTTTATTTATAATTTAAACCAAAATTGACATTGTCAAGAGATTTCATCTTCTTTCTGTCAAACAGCTCTTTGGCGCAACAGAACGCAACATAGTGAGCCTTGTAAACTAGTGAGACCGCATTCGATGATGGTAGGGTAATTTGATACTTATGAAAATCGCGAAATTAACCGAATGAAACATGAACCGAGCATGAGGTATTAACGGTAAAAAAAAGAATGCTTAGTAGACCAGATTTATTAAAAATGACAACCTCGCTGGTTGGGAGTGCAACCCAATTATTGAGGTGCCAACCATCGAGTAACCCAACTAAAATAAACACTACCAGTGCGGGTCGACGATATTCTAATCTCAAGTTTTTTCAGTTATTGTATGTTGTATTTGTTAGTGCATGCTGTATTTGTCAATAGATTGGAATAGAATACCTTCATTTTTATAAACCATATTCCGGAGTAGAGATGAAATTTTATTGAGATGTATTTTTAGCCATTTTCAACAAGGTCACGCTTTGCGATTAGTAAACACAGCGAATAAATAGAACCATTTCCTCAACTGTCAACTGCTTTGACCAGCTAGGGCAGACAACAGTGCACCCCAGCTTGTTCGCTCTCTTGCACCCTTCGCTCTGTAGTAGTGTGTGAGTTTCTCTCACTCTCTTGCATCACTGTCAAAGAATCGTTGCGACTCTAGAAAACAGCGAAACTATTTCCTAAACAGTAAAAATTTACAGCTACGTAAATAGCCAACGGCCGCGGCCAATCGGGAGGAAAATCCAATTCACTTTTACCACACGAAGAGTTTGTAAACTGTTTGCCAGTGTTTCTCGGTACGGTGTTTGTTTCTCGGTAAGCTTGCACAAGTGAGGAAAGAAGAAATAAAAAAATGCACACACATATCGCACGAAAGTGATTTGGTGACCTACGGTTCCGAAGGAGGAAAATCTGATTGGAGGACTGAAAAATAATCGGGGTGCATTAAAAACGTTTGAATTAATCAAGAATAGGTTGGAAAGTGGCTTTTCATTAACACATAAAGTAACTTTTGCTATTCAGTGATGGGGGTTGATTAACTAACCCATTTCCATAGCCTGCTCTAGTTTTCTGTCTCTTGGCTTTTGTAGCGCAATGGGACCACATTTTCTTATTCGATCACAGTAAGTTTGGTGTAGTGAATTTTCCTGCAGATTTCCCTTGGTGTATTTGCACGAAAACAAAGCTGCCGCGAGCTCATTTATCGCCATCATTTTTCCTGCAGAGAAAAACGGTGGTAATTCGAGCTGGTGTGAAAAAGTTAACGGGGAGGAAAAAAATACCGATACAGGAAAACGCGAAGAAAAATAGCCTCCCACTTCCCACATCGCGAGAGCGCAGAAGTGTATGTGTGTGCGTCTAAATGCGTGTGTTTGTGTGTGTCTATGCGTCCGTGCTTGCTGAACTCGTGAGGAAACGGAATGGGTGAGGGTGAAAAAGGGGTATGCATAGGGGCAGGAGGAGGGTGAGCGTGAAACACGAAATGGGTGGTGTGTGTGGAAAAGAATGGAAAGAATTGTGTAGCTTTTTGGTCCCTGGTTGCGGCACGGGCCTTTACTTCGCAGCAATAATATAATTCGTTCGATTTCCTACAACACTGAGCGTTGGCTGTGTGTTATCAGCTATCAGTGGGGTTTGTGTATTTTTCTTCACCATACACCACCCCACCCCCTGTTCACGCTACTCTCCTTCTCTTTTGATGCATTCGTTCTCCCTCTTTCTCTCTCTGCTCGACGCGCTTTTCGCACTTGGTACGAGTGTGGTATAATCGTTTTTCAAAATCATATTGGGATTAGATCGTGTATGAGTGTTTTTTTTCGTATGCCTGCTTTTCTTCTAGATTGCCGCGCGCCATAGTCGCGCAGTAGTCGCGTTTTCGCTCACACATTCACTCGAACGCAGCACCAGCTGCTTGCTTAGGTCAACATACAAACTACTATCACCCCCTCCTTCCGTATTGCGACGTGTGTGTGTGCGAAGATTTTAATGACGGTGCGCGCGAGATATACGCAGGGCCGTCTCAGCAGCTAAAGAGTAGTAGTTATTTCAAACCGCACGTACAAAATACAGCACAACAGTAGGGAACATACAACTTCCATCGCTTCGCCCGACGACGTGGTACATGTGAACGGAGTACGCGCGCGCGCCCGCGCGCATTCATGTGTGTGTGCGTCTTTAAGAGCGCGCGAGATCGAGCTCGCGGTTTCCCTTCCATCGTGTTGGTGCGTGTTGTGCGCGAGTTGTGCAATCGTCGTGATATGTTTTTCCTTACACCGCACACGATCTAAGGAGTCTAACGATCCAGTGTCCTATGGAGGGAAAATACCAACGAACGCACCTTTGCTAAACGGGAAAAACTCATCCTTGTCCCTTGCGCGATATTTGATCGGTGTCTAACGGAGTGTTTTGCGTCTTCATTTAACGTGTGACACGACGGTGTTTTTGAATGATTTCGTCTTGCCTGCCCTATCCATTGCTACTCGATCCGGTAGCGAATACAGTTGTATGCAGTTGATTCTGTTAGTAATTTTCACCTTTTTTCTCACCCCCTCACTCCCACCCCTACGAGAAACAGAGCAGGCCATGAGTGCAAACGTCAACATCTGTTCTTGTGATTGATCTGGAATAGAGGGATTGGTTGTTGTGGAGGAGCAATGACAACGGATGTGATATTTACGTCGATGGTGTTTGAGCTCTGCTGCATTTTTAAGGTTTCTCCCTCAGCAATTCTTGCCGGAGATACGTTGCAAATCAACCAAAATAGGCAAGAATTGTGTAGTCCGTGGTAGTTTAGTTACTACAGTTGATGGTTGATAAGAAAGGCTAGATTGCGACTATTGAACTGTCAAATGAACTCTACTCAGATACTCAGGAAAACACAGGCAATGTGAGTAGATACATAAATAATGAGGATTTATGTTGTTAGTAGCCTGTACGTAAAGTAATCTTGGTGGTGCAACTCATCCTCAACAATGAAGGAATGCGTGCTGGATTCCTGCTTGGTACTGTCACAATACCTCGGCAAAGGAGCAGGATATAGAAAAAAAACAGGAAAAGTGGCTATAAAGTGTGTCAAAATTGTTGAATGTGGTCAAAGTTACTAGATGTCATATCGTGTTTTAAGATTTACTTTCTTGAGCAGTGAGATCTATTTATCTTTGGAATATTTTTTGAAAGTAATCTTAACAAACTAGCTACAATTTTGAAGAATTTTAATGGTAGAAATGTTTGAGTGATCCTGGAGAAAAAACATTGGGAAATTGGTTGAGATATATCAACAACATGAGCGGTTATTGGGGAGTACTAGTTACTAGAGGTTATTGGGGGTATTGATTAGTTTCCTCGAACACCTCCAACAGCATCATCTACTTCATCTGCGCCTTAAGAGTTCATCATTTCGTTCCGTTTGTCTAATATGCAATTTTATTTTGTTATTTTCAGGATGAGCTTCTGCTAGCTCTGCTACCCGCGTGAGACAAGAGCCGTTTTGTTTCGCGAAAGAAAAGCAGCGAGAGAATGTCCCTACCCGGAAATTGTGAATTTGGTTGATGCATGCAATACCGATGTGTGCTTTCGTTTCGACGAGTGTCAGTTCCCGGTTGATCACGAAGTACCTCCGCCACGCGCAGCTTTCCGCAACAAGAAGAAAAAAAATCCCCGGTGTGAACAGCAGTTAGATTAAAAAGTGTCCCAAACCATGTCGCAATAGATAAAAGTCTCGCAACGGTAGTGCCCGCGGTACATTTGTGCTCAGCAGATGTGTCCTCCAAAAGTGTCGCGAGAGAATACCAGAGAGTGTGCATGTGGAGCTTAAGAAAGTGTGTGTGTGGTTTTTTTGCGTGAAAAACAGTGAACCTTTTGCACTGAGAAAAGTGATTGGGGAACCCAACACGTTAAATGTATCGTCGAGAGAAAATGGATGGGAAAAACAAAGCAGGCGATTTTCACTATTAACGCAATCGTCCCCGTGTTAGCTGCATCGCCGTTGTTCACACCAGCATCCCATTTGTATATATAATTATGTGTGTGTGTGCGTGTACGTATAAGTTCGTTGCGTTCTAAAGATGTGTATAGTGCTGGCGAAGGGTTTGAATGCTGCAATCATTTTCCGCGCAAGCACAAACAAGCGTGCAACCGTGTGTTGAAGAATTGAGAAATATATCTAAAGCTTCTAGTTGCCGTTTCCGGGAAAATCACAGCACCAGAAGCCGGAAATAGGATAAGAAAGATGAAATGAAAGCAGTGTTTGTTGTGTGAAAAAATAAATAATACGATACGTCGCCGGAGAGTTTCTGCTTTTCACACTGCTGAGAGTGCATTCGTGCACTTTGTGCTTTTGTGTCCCCCAAGGTGCTTTTTGTGCAGTGTGTGTGAGTGAGACTTGATCAGTTTTTCCGTTCTATAGCGGAGGAAAATGGATCGAGAGTGAAGAAAAAAAAAGCGAGAAACATCTCAATGTAAAAAAGTGAAGCATCAGCGCAGGCATTTGTTTTACTGTCGGTCAAAGAAGGCATCGGTATCAGTCGCCATGCTGTTGCAACAATAATTTGCGTTTCTTACCCACACGCACACAAGCAAACCCGTTCCGTTGGGTGTGAAAAACTCGTGGAAAATCGACAGCTGAACCGGAAAGGAAGGAGTAAAATTGTGTGTGTGTTTGTGTGTGAACGGAAGTGAAACGGCAACAATAACAGTAAGCGCAACAATAAAAGGAGTGACAGACATACACGCGCACGTGCGTGTGTGGCTCGACCGCGGTACAACTACCGGGCATTGTGGAAATTCATCTCGCGAGGTTAAAGGAATCGGTGAAAAAATGGCAAACCCAAGAAAATTTAGCGAGAAGATTGCGCTGCACAATCAAAAACAGGCGGAAGAGACGGCCGAGTTCGAAAGAATCATGCGGGAGGTGTTGGACGTCACGTCAAAGGTGAGAGGAGCAATCATGGACGGGGTTTCTGTAATGGACGGTTTTCTTTCTGTATTTCTTTTTGGTTTTCCTTGTTATCCCACCCGTGTGGTGGTTGGTTTTTCTTTTTTTTTTTTTAAATACCAAAATCATCTCATACAAGCACCACTCACTTACGCTGTATTTCGTGGACTTAAAAGTTCAGCAGCGTGAAATATGTATTTGAGTGCATATGGGATCCCAAAGCATGCGTGTGTGAATTTATACATTTTCTTCCGCAACACAGGGCCATTGTTTCAATGTTCGGTCTACTCCAATACGAAAAACGATTGGTCGTTTACACTGACCGATAAGAGAGTTGACCTTTTATCATGGGGATGTGTCAACTAAAATGACTTGAATAATCGGCTATCCTACAATTTAGTTACGGTTTTATTCAGACATCCAACAACTATTTGCTCTTTCGTTTGGTAAGGAAAGTTAGATCTTTCCATTGCATACGTTAGTAAACGAATCGATCATCAATAATTCCATAAAAAGGATTGTCTGCATCTGAGGGTACAGCACATCGAATCTATTGCACTTGTATCGTTTATACTTCATAGTTTTAGAGCCGGCTTTTCTTGATTGTTGGTGATGAATTCTGTGATACTGATTGAACAATGTCCCGGATCATCCCCTGACGACAAAGGTTCGATGGAAGCGGTCAGAGTCATTACACTCTGTAGACTTGAGTATGATTTTTTTCTGTTCATTTAATATATTTTATACGTTTCTCAATATAAAAAAAAAACAATTTGCGGCCCGATTAAAGATTACCCGTCCACTATAGTTACAGGAGTTACTAGTAAACTACTTTGACATTCTGGGGAGAAATTTGAAAGTTGAAATGGAATTTGAAAATACCCTTTCTCTGATTCGGTGTGGCACTCACTTTACACTAGTACGTCTTCGAAAACCCCTGTGCCGCGTTTAATGGTAAGCAAACTAAGCGGTTGCGGGGGGCCCCGAGCTGAATAGGACTCCGAGCCGATGAGGTCCTAAGCTAAATCTTAACTTTCTCCAGGAAACGAACTAAGCCAAAGTGGGAGTATGTACATCGTGATGGATTATCATGCATTTAGACAACATTTTTGGATGGCCACCAAGGATCTGTTGTCCAGGGCAGGGGTCTCCCAACTATTCTGATCAGTTCTGAAAGGACTGATTTTAACGATTCGTCATAACAGCACTCTGGTGCCTGCAATATTTTTTTTTATCTTCAATAAGGACGGCCAGGCCGTATTGCTTACAACTAATGGGGTAGCTTAATCTAAGATACAATTCACTATCGTTTGAAGACATTTCCTTCTCCAAACAGTGAAAGGTCACCTTATTCCGGGTTACCCATCTGTTAATAAATATTAACATCGAAACTGGCAATATTTTCACGGTAGATGGCGTTGTCGTCGTTGATCTTTATTGTACCGAAATTGGGGTTCGGTTTGGGGGGTAACTGACAACAGTATCTTAAGGTAAAGCGATCCGAAGACCTAAGACCATGTAGGTTGACACAATCGGCCAAACAATTAAGAAGTAACTGAACAAAATTGAATTTATTATTTTTTCAAACGAGACCAGCAGTATTCTACCAGTAGGGAATATCCTAGAAAAAGCTGAACTGAACGTTCTGATACTAAAAATATTTTGAAGTGGTTAAGGATAACGCATGCCACAGGCCACCAACATTCATAATAACACTCAGAAGCAATTGACAAAACTCAAACCGAGAATCAAATGCAATAACTTCTAGGCAAGAGCAGACTGTAAATGGCTACGAAAAATGGTTCTGGGCAGTTTGGGTATGGCCATCCGATATTGCTTCTATAGATTTCATTCTATTGCATTATGATTGTATGCATTACATTATTTTCAATGGTAACCTTACAGCTCCCAACTAAAATTGTCTCCAACTCTGCTCAGGGTCTACAATGAGCTAAACCCGCCACTGGACGCAGACCAATATAGTGGATAGGAATTGTTACTAGACAACTTGAAATTTTATTTTTATAACATAATCTGGAAATACTATAATTTGTTTAACTTTAACTACTAAACATCAACAATACCGAAACATACCTTGGCTGATATCCCCGCCACAAACCTTACGGTGTTAATTTATGCTAACGTCATCAGGTAATCGTTTAAAGGCATTAATTACCAACGATCAGTTCGCGGGTTCGCGATGCGATCGGTACGATAGATTATTGTTAGTGTTTTGAAATTGTTGCAAACCCTCACGATGATATTCAAAGTGTGTGCGTGCAATTTTTTTTTATGCTTTAAAAAGACTTTAATTGAGTCTTTTTAAAGGCTTATCTGGAAAAATGGTCGGCATGAAGTAATCTGGAGCGTAATTCATTTGGAACCAAATCTTCAATTGGTTAGTTGAAGTTGGGTAGGAATTTTGTAAACCTTTTTCGGTTTCGACAATCTGTTTGAATTTAGCAAAACGTATAAATAGTTCCGATTCTACATTAAGGAGATTCACGCAACTTTTAGAACCTCTTTCGGCGTTTCTTGAATCTTCGCAAATCTCTAGTAATCTTGGATTGGATTTGAAATTCTGAATCTTGGATTAGGAGATCTAAGAAGATGCTAGACCTTTCTGTGACCTATGATTCAATTTATTCTTCACCAAAGATTCACAGAAGTTACTCTTGTCAAAAGATTCACCTTTCCACATTGAATACTGCAAAGTTCGTGCAAATAGTAACACTTGTTCGCACAGTGCTTCGAGAGGTTTTTATTAACCGCCGTTACCGGATTGTAACCCGTTTCACAATTCTCGGGCCAGGACTGGGTGTTGTCGATGATTTGAGGCTAGGGAGAGGTAGTCTATGGGCCGGGTGTGCTGAGTGCTTACGGTTCGTGCCTGTCGGTATTTATAAATAACGTGTTTAGCAGCAATCGCGATCCCTGTTTCGTGTCTCACACCGCTCCGCTACTAAAACAACGGCCAACGTACAATTTTTGCCTGCCAAGAGACTACTGCTGCCCATTGCAATCTTTACTGCGATCTCTGCGAGTGTGTGTGTCCCGTTTTCCGATACACCTGTGCACGGTAAAGATGGAAGTGTTTGAAAGGAAAAGTAACCTAGTAGCGTTTGTTCTCCTTGCCGCAGTTCGACCGAGGTGCATCGCTCTAGAATGCATTAATCCCTTGGTGAGTGACCAAGTTGAATGTCAGCGACAAAGCAGCAATCCCTGTTCGGTTCGCCCAAGATGGAGCCATACCGTGGTGTGGTAGAAGTGGGTGATGATAGGAGGAAACTGCTGTTGTCGCTAGTCACTGGGGAGGTAATTGGAAGGCGTGTATGTGTGTGTGGTCCATATTTACATATGGTGCTAGAACCTTGTATATGTGCGAACCATGTTTCGGTTTGTTGGTGCTGAGCAAACAACCCCTTCCGACACAACATCTTGGGCCTGCTGCTTGACAAGGGGGCCAACTTTTAGCGACAGCGATGTACCGCACCAGCAGCAGCTGCTTGTCTGCTGTTGGCACTCTCTTGGTGTACGTAAGAGAAGCAAAACGGATGCATTTGTTCGGTGCGGTGCGGATATTCCCGGAACCGCGCGTCGCCAATCATAATGTGTGGGACCGTTTGATTGAACCGGCATCATTTCTCAAAAGCTGGGCAATGATAGTGGGTACCACTGTGCGGCGGAAACTTGGTCAAGATAGGGGCGTTAAAAACCTGCTTCCCACCATTTCCCGCGCTCTCCGTCTCCCCGTTTCCCTCCTTCAGTGCCACTCGACTGCCAATTAAATGGCGTTTGTTGCGCGCGCGTTTCGATTCGATTACGACCTGAATGATGCTCGAAGCTTGATCTCGTGCAGGGCGACGGGCAAGCAGCGAACTGAAGCAACTGGAGCGCATGATAAGAACTAGCTTCCCTTATACTTTTGAGAGCGAGAGCAACAATCCTCCATGATCGCTGTATTGTCCAACTCCTCTCGGCTTAGCATCTTAACGCATTGATAAGCGTCCACGAACAGCGGCAACACACACGCACACAAACTCGTACAGGCGTACTGGCCTTTTTTTCTTTGAAAAAATAAACCAAAATTGTCAATTCTATCGTGTGGTCGTCGTGGGTCTATTGACGTTGTTGCGTTTGCGCGTGTTGTTTACGTTTTGTTGAAAGGTAAACGTACGCTAGAGGGTACGGAACTGTGGGTGGTGATGACATTAGCGACAAACGGGATGAGGGTGCAGCTTCATGCAGGGGTTGCACTTGAAGAATCGTTTTAGAATGCTTAAATGTTAACCTTACCTTATTTTCATTAGGTTTTATTTAAGCAAAGGAAAATTTTGGTTTATTATCAAACTATAAAGATTTTCTAAAATTTCTTCTGGATCTGTTGTTCAAATTAATTAAAAACTCTAAGCAATTTTTACTGCATTTTTATACAATTTAAGATACGAATATCTGAATATCAAAATTGAAATTGATTCATTCGACAAATTTTTACATTACAGAGCAAAAAGTAAACTCAAAAAGTAAAAAGTAAACAGCTATTCTTCTCTAAAATCTTATTTTTGAATCATATTTCTTAATAAACGTTCATCCGATACAACCCGTATTACACGAGGGCTTTTTGGCTGGTTATTTTCTGTCAAAATCCTTACTTTGACACAATGATCACTCTTTTTTCGGGTTGGCTAAAATCTGTCAAACGCGATTTGACAGAAAATAATCAGCCAGAAAGCCATCGTGTAAAACGGCCATATTTATCAATTTTTCTGTACCGGACCTGACGTACCTGACGTACACTTTCATTTATATAAATTGATTTATTGACAAAGTAGTGATTAATTTTGCGTCACAAATTATTTTTCAAACCTGAAATGTTTGACATTTTGTCTTAAATTGAAATATGTGCAGACCGGCTCCACAAGTACTGATGTTACATAACTATTTTAGTAATATCGAGTATATTGATCCCTGTAAAGCTTTGGCTAGTTTTTTTGACAAGTGACTTTTTATAAAAAAAAAATTATTTGTATAAAGTTTATCGACATTGAAATTTATAACTTGTTTTATTTATTTGCCACTGATCGTAAAAAAACAATCGCAGAATTTTGTTATCATTATATGCAGAATTTTATGACCATCGAGCGTGATGTCGAACGATATTTGCGTGGTTTCGTTGCTCTATAACCAATTAAACTTCTTTTGCCACATTGACCGCCCAGTGAAGTGGATGGAAATTCGAAATGCTTTCTCTATATATTTCTTTAACGTTCTTCTTCAGTGTCTTTGCCGTATCTGCTAAGTGTGTATTTTCACGTGGAGCCACTTCCCTCACGAAAGAAAGGTCTATTCATCGTCTATCGTGTACGGTTGGACGATTTTTCTGCTTCGCCAAAATTACAAACCGGTTTGCACAAGTACCGTAGCATAGCTGTTTGAACTCATTATGCTCGCTTGTTTTTTTGTTGTTTGTTTCGCTGTAGCCAGATGCGGCCCCATACGTGCCAGGTATGGGCGAGCAGCATTTGGAACTTAATCCGGTTTGTAATGCGTGTTTTTTTTTTGTTGCTAGCGTCATTCTAATAATATACTTCGAAACTTAAGATACCTGTTTTGGACGGGCTGGACATGACTGCGTCACACAGCCAGTCACGCCAATGAAATGTGTCCATAACTCTTTGACCTGCTGTTATGTGGTGGTGTGTTATGCTGAAGTATTTGGTACCGTGAAACAAATATTATTTTATTACTCATTACTACACAAGTTGCTTCGTCCGAAGTCATGGAGCAGATTGTTGGAACTAAAAATAGCAGCGCTGTAATGTTGATACTCTTCAGACCCGTATGATACGGTTGGTTTAGCTGTCACTCAAATGAATGTTAGTTGTAGCCCCGAAGGAAGTGGAGAAATTTATTAATTGGAAATAGATTAAACATATTAACACGATACTTTCTAATGAGCACATAATCCACTTGAATTAAATTTCAAAACGTTTCTTTTCTGTCCTTGCTTTATGTTTGTTTCGATCATCGATCTTCGTTAGAGGTGCGCCTAGATGTCTAGCGTGTTGCATACATTTGGGCTGTACAAATGCACTTTGACACATACTTTTAGTCCCGGTAGTATGCAGTTTCGTGTTTATGGGACCACACTACCCATGTTGCGCATTTGAATAGTTACGATGTGCATTAATCAAATTCAAAGTGTCAAGGGAATAAAAGTTTTTTTTTTACCAATGTCGTTGTTCCTCCAAAGCAAATTACCTCGAATAATTTTAATATTTTGTGCTTAGAATGTTCAACACGTTAGATTGGACGATTTCTCCCCAATTCCGTTCGCTCGAGCTTTACATAATGTTTGCATTAACGAGGATCAAGATTGTTTGAACACAGCGCGGTGACGCAGTGGAAACACACGATGACTTTGGGGGTTTTGGTCAGGTGCATATAATTTTAATAATTTATGAGCTTCCCTCGCGAACGAATTGCCCGCCATACATCATAGTGGGTGCGAGTGCGATTCCAAAACCGGGGTATCGGGATATGACTCACGGCGATGGTGTATGGTCAGGCATACGGAAAGGCTATCAATTTGTTGAACGAGATTTCATTTTTTTCTTGTCGTTACTGCTGGAATAGCCATTTGAACTTGATTCCTTCTTTGCCTGCCACTACCTTCCGATTGAGGTGGTGAGGTTTTAGTTTATGGTCTTGCAGTTCCGTTCCACTCCGAGAACGGTGGTGCATATTTAGCAGCAGAACAGTAGGGTGTGTTACTACTCACAGCTCTAGACCTCCTTCGTTTATGGCGAAATTATTGTACGTGATTATATCGTGCCTTATCGTGGTGTGCAGAGGCTGTGTGTGCCTTGCGTTTGTTGAGCGGAAGTCATGGCATTTCATAAGAATGCGTCTGCGTGCATACAAATTCTTGCCTGTGTCGCTGTTTTACTTCGATTTGGTGTGATTGATTCGGTGGTGGCAATTAGAATTCGAGCTCCCGTGACTCCTTCCACTTGGGTCTCTTATTGGAGTGTGATCAACTGTACCTCCTTGGTAAATTTCTGGACTTTTATCGAACACGCTAGATTCTTTAACGGCTGGACTTATCAAATAAACAAGCGTCCACATCCTCTCGATCTCTCTCTCCCTCCTCTATCACAACACAACATCGTCTCATATCTCATCTCACGCTGCCAATAATTCAATCCATGTTGGTGAGCGTGTCCGTGTATATGCTGTTGATTGAGACTTGGCACTTTCTTATTAATCGGCAAAATGTGAGCTTATCGCTTGAGACGTGGGTCCCGTGAATGGTTTCGGTAGGTAGTTAGCAGCTGATACCACTGAGGGGTTTGGTATTTGAGGCTTGCTTTGGCAGAAGGCATGGAAATAAGCAGGGTGCGATTGTGTACCAAAACACGTTGTAGAATTCCACGCCCCTCCTGGCTTTGATTTTGTCTAGAACGAGTTTGCCAACATCGTAAACCTTGGCCTGGAGCCGCAGCTGGCCCAGCCATTGACGTTTATGTTGCATCAGTATGCGTTGAATTGTGAATGATTTCCAGAAATGTTGACATATTTTTCAGTTGCACGGTTTTTTTAAATCGTGTGCTACATTGGCCAATCCGCAGCAAATCAATCAAGAATTGAATTCTTAGGTGTGGTTGCGTTTATACATCAATTACGGCGCATGATTTGGTTGATTTGTACTTTATATACCTTAAGACTTAAGTCGTGATTCGAATCCTATTAAAATCGTCAATATAAAATAGTATTAATCCATAAGCGTTGGTAGAGGTTTGCCTGTTTCTGCGTCATCTTCAATTCAAAAATTCCCTGTTTTAAAATGTCTAAAATGGCATCGTTATCAGAACCTTAGACATCAGGACAGGTACCTTAACTCGTTTGGACTGTTCCTCAATAGTTAGGCATGAATATCCGGCTGCATATTATAACCAGGTCTGGTCTGGCCAGTTTTGGCAGACATGACCTAGTAGACCATCACGCTTGGAAGACAACAACAGAGATTGGATCATGCTATTTTATTGTACGACTTTTATCACCCTAAATGTGACATTAAAAGTGAGGTATATTTTGTCCCGCATAGCTTCAATTCTTTAAACCCCAGTATTGTCGATCGTACCTTTTTTTTACAGAAAAAATTAAAAAAGAAAAAAACACGATTCGAACAGCTACGACTAACTCAAATATTGATCCGCGTGTGCGCACGCAAAGAATGGCGTCAGCGGCTTGTGAATATGAAGCCCTCGTGCTCCGTTCGCCGTTGTCGGTGTGGTAAAGATCCATCCTGTTGGTCTTCCTGGGAACGTCCACATTTTCGCCAACGCGCAACTTGAACAACATTGGTATATGTGTCAAAAATCCACACTCACGTATCTCACCTGCTCAGCAGAGACAAACAAATCAGCCCCGAACTCCCTCGGCCCGGGACACACCTGAATTTGAACGTACGCGCGAAACACGCGCAGTTCGCGCAAAGGTTCTTACCTTCATTCTTCTGTCTATAGCCGTCTCGTTTTGCGAGAGTCGTTGATGGGGTTGTGGGGGGAAAACACTCCTCCTCGCATACGCACATGTATCGGGCCACAACCTGCCTGTCTGGAATCCGGAAACCTCCGGTGGGTGCTCCGAAGATCGCGACCGACGAGACGCATTAATTGCAGCATTTGAAGCAAGCAACACCCGGGAAGGGACACAAACACGAGAATGTATGTCATCGGCGATGGCGATGTTTCTCCCCACTACCGGGTGCGGGTCTAGTTCGGGTTTCAGCGCGATCTTACCGCACACAGCAACAGTTTGAGAAACGCGCCGTCGTGTAGGAGCACTCGCGGTTCGCTGGTTCGTCGTTTTGTTGTTTCAGCGCGTGTTACGTCCACCACGCGCAGCTTTTAAGCACCGTGTGTCCGTCGGTTGGTGAGTTCCGTTCCGTGAGTGCCGTTTAAGCTGAGCTCAGCTAGGCAGTGCTGGCAGGCGGCTTGGATAGAGTTTTATTCAATTGTGGCGTCTTCGCGGATCGAGTTCTCTTAGTGCGTACGCGACAGCGCGTGTGTGTTTTTTTTGACAAGCAGCACATTGGTTCGCTCATTATATACTGAATTGGATGGTTTAGCTAGTGTTGTTGTGTTGTTGAATGCTAACTTGTGCGGTGGTTTCTCTTGAAGTGAAAAAAGAGCCATAATAGGCCAACGGTGCATCCAGCATTAGTAGCATTGTGCTTAGTTTGTTCGTTTGTTTAGTGAATAATCTCTTAAACAGAAAGTGTAATTGCTACGGAGGTGTGGTGTTCATTGTCCATACCTCCCTTAGGAGTCATAATATCTGCTCTCGCTCTCTATTCATCAACAAAAAGGCTTCTCGATTGGCCTCAAGATTGCGTCCAGTGCGGTGGAAAAGGTGCTCGGCACTAGGTGCAGCACCGGCAACATGACGAACCCGCGAAAGTACCGCGACAAGATCAAGATCCAGGAGGAAAAGATGAAGCTTCAGCAGCAGGAATTCGAGCGCACAATGCTGGAAGTGTCACCGATCTTCGATCGCAGGGTAAATGTCCCGAGTACGGGTGTTCTTTGCACCCAAAAATAAAGAAGGTAGAACCAATTCCCTGCTCTTCGCATCTCCCGGAGTTCCGCTCGCTTCCTTCGAGAGGCGCGGAAGGTACGCGTCATCGGAAAGTGCGTGATCATCATCGTCCATTTTCAAAGCCCCCCCCCCAAACAGTCTATGCTCCATCCGTTCGGCCCATTAAGTCGCGGATGGCTTCTCGTCGTGCGCGTCATATTTTTTTGTTGTTGGGAAGTACGAAAAAATTCTAAACGACGTAATCGAGCTTGACCTTCAGTCGTGTACCGGTGGTTCGGTTAGTAGCGATCGAAATCCACCGGACCGGTTTTGTGCCGCCCCGGAGCTCATCACCCGTACACCCCCGGGAAGAAGAGTCCGCTTATCCAGAAGAAGTTCTCCACTGGCAGGCGCAGTTTGGAGGCGCGTTAAGTTGGGCACCGCACGATACATTAGTGGTGTGTTGCGAAGTTCTTGAGGTATTTCAGAGCTGTTTGGTTGAGCATGAAATGGATGGAACCGGAACGGTTGGACGGTGGAAGGCCCAGCTTAAAATCCAGTTTTCGGCTTGGTGTGGTGAAAAGAATGGTGTGTCTCGTTGATATCTACTTCAATTTTTAGCGGATGCGATTAACGATGTTGTTTGTGGGTAAGGTTGATCATTTTGACGAAAGTGGGTTTTTTTTTTGCTGCCAGCGTCTTGGAAAACCAGACTTTTTGGGACAAACTTGTTGGTATGGCGAGTTAGGTGATTTGTGAGTGCAAAGGCGTTGGTTTGGTTTTTACATATTTGCCAACAGCAAAGCAGGAAATGGCGTGCTGTATTTGCGTAGAGTTTTTGTTTTGATTAAGGTTAGCAAACTTTTAGAGGCGTGTCTACATATGTTAATGAATATGGCAAGTGTAAGACTATTGTAAGACGAGGTTTCCCAAAAACCCCAATGGGTTTTGGTTCTATTTTGTCTTCAAAGGTATCTCGCACGATATGATGTAATTATTGTAGCGTAACCTGAACCTTATAAAGATATCCTTCAAACCATCAACTTCTAGTCATGTCTAGGTCATCCAGCCGAACCCTACAGCGAGACAGACACTTTTCGGTGTGTTAGAATAGCAAAAAAACCCGTAACCGTACGCTCACGACTCCTTCGTTTCGGCATAACCTATTTGTGTAGCTAACCGATACTGCTTGCCGGCCATTGCGGACTCACTCAATGCCAACGTAAATTTGCTTTCAAGAGTGAGCCAGTAGCAGCAGCGTTACGAACGGTCCGTAGTTGCATGGGTCGGATCAGGTGAGACAAAATAGAAACTCAACGTCACCCGAAGTGGCACATGGAACTAAAACAAAAAAAAGGCCAGACCAAAACAGGGAAGTAGTAGGAGATGCTTGAACACGACGTTCCGCAGTCCGGGCTGGTGGATTTTGTTGCGATCGTGCGATCGTGTTTTTGTTTTTGTGTTTTGATTCGGTTCGATCCTTCGATTCGCGTCGAGGGCGCCCCGAGAAGCGGGGTTGGAACATTTTTTTTTTTAATTTGCGGCCAGGACTTTTTGCGTCTTCCGATCTCTGTGGTGTTTCTTTGGCCCGACTGTGTTCGGCAAAACCTCGCTGTACGAATGTGCCACACCGGCAACGTTTTGCAGTGCAGTGGATGGGACTTTTCTTTGTATGCGCGCGTATACTTCACTCACGGACACGAATCCCAGTACTGAGTGCTATTGCTGCTGACGGGTGGTGTATGTGGCACACTACTTTCGTGGCACAAAAATTGTTTACGTTGCGTGTTGTGCTACGTTCGGTCACAATGTGTTTATTTATATACTTTTTCGCCACCATCTGTGGGGTTTCCGTTGGGCGCTGGGGGATGCTGGAGCTATTGGAAGAAGCTAGGGAAGTCAAGTGAACAGAGAGATGCCGATCGGTGTCTGTACTATCAATGGCGCCCCGACGGATGAGGGACCATCATCTTGGAACGGAAAGACGGCGAATCACTTGAAGGGATGAAGGAAAAAGTGCTAAGGTTTTTCGTTTATTCAGTCTCTTGAACTCTATCTCTCCCTCTGCAATATTGAGCAATTAGGAAAGGACGCAGTTACAAACACGAAACACATAAAAAAAGCCATCTACAAACAATGGAGCAAAACAGCAAACTGCGCCGTTCGGTGAATCATTACACAGCAATACTAAATGGGACGGTAGTTTGTAGTGTTTTCTACACAAATTCATACAACAACCATTCCATCTTGAAACATGCGTTACTGCTACACTTTAAGGGGATATGCTATACTACCTACACCATTTGAATGTACTGCAATACAATGTCAATTGACTCATTGACTGGTTTTCATATGTGCCATCGGAAGATATGTTAGTAGAACATATTTCAGGACAAGTTTTACTACTTTTCTTTATAATTTTAGACAATTTTTTGTTGATTGTTTGTTGCGTCCCGCAATTGGATGGTAAATTTTTGTTTCATTTGTTATCCATGCTTTTTTTTTGTAATCTTTCCAATAGCTTATATTTCGTCTTGCTTATGGCACAGAAAAATGGGCCTTGGTTCAGACAATGATTTTTTGTATTGTCGTTTCGTTTCCATCCCGTTATTGTATATCTTTTTTTAAGCTTTAAAAGATTTAAAATGTTTAAGAAAAACGATTGTTCACTCATGGTTGACTTCTACATGGCACAGCTCACCGAACGTTTGGCGTGGAGCTGCCGTGTGGCTTTCGCAAATGTTAGTGTGTATGTGTGATTTAATAAGCCAAAGTTAAGTAAAATGTTAGCGAAACATCCACTAATGATGCTAATTGCATACCTCGTTCGTTTCGGGTCTACAGACTCTACCGAACGGGGCGAGATAATTAATCAGCTGTTGCTACAAAACTTTTCATTTGGTTTGGTTATCAGCGCGTTTATAATTGAATCAGACATGGAGTGGAGTTGGAATAACGGGCAATTTGGTTTATTTTTTTGGTGAAAGGTGGATAATGTTTTTGCACAAATATTCAGTTAAAGTCTAACTGGACCTTAAATGAAGTTGAACTAAGCAATGCTCACTCAAGCATACCACATTTAGTAGGTATAAATTTGTGCAAAAGATTCATATAAGGCTGTTTTAAAAAGTAATACATTTACAAAGAAAATCAAAATACACACGCCTTTAACCGAATACGTTTAATACCATGCCAATATTGAACCAAAGATTCACATTGTGCTAATTGCTTTCGGGAAGGGGTGTCTTCTGATGTTGTTTAATTAACGATTCCTGTGTAATGGTGATGCTAAATTGTGTGGTTAAATACATCAAAATCAGAATCATCAATTATTGAACCTTAATAGTGGTGGGAACCTAAATATTATTGCAACAACAATTCTTGATTAACAACAAAAAGATGTTACAAAAGGAAGCTTTTTACTATAATACTCTACAATACTGCTAGTAAGGTCGCAAGAGAATGAGTAAAATTTACCGAACAAAATATAAAAATATGTGAATTTTCCACAAATGACCAATTTTGTGTGTGTGTCTATAATTTAATCACTCTCGTGCCGTGGCTCACTTGAACCAGATGTGCGTGTAATGGTGAAAACTAGCTATGAATACAACAATTTTGTTGATCCTGTGCTTTGCGCGATCGATGGAGACGCCTAGTACTTGTGGTGTTATTATCAAAAAGTAATTAGTTCTGAAACTTATATGGATAAATTATTTAAAATATCTTGTATATTCTTAAACACTTTACTCCTATACAACATAAAGTGTGCAAAGTTTAGCAACAGTCTCTGAGTTGCAGCGTGTGTCGCACACTTTATACTATAGTGTTAGAAAAACCCGGAATCAGAACTAGAAGCGGGGTGTGTGGATATGGTTAATTAATGTTGTTTAACCATACCATCAACCCCTGTTTGAACTGGCCATGTACCGCGCTTTGACCTGTTGAGCAAAGTAAACAAAGTTAAGGACAACACAGCAAACATGCCTGTACGCACTTAGAACACTCACCGTACGCAAACGGCACCTTTCGTCTAGTGGTAGAAATCAATTTCCATATTGAAGGTATTGAAACAGAAAAAAAGGTCCACCGCGGTTCCACTTCATTCGTTACGCGTGTCACTCATTTCATGCCCGCGTGGAACTCGTTTTTCGTCACGCTAAGTATCTACGGTTTCGATCGATCTATACTCAACCACACACAGTCACAACCAGTCGTCACACACACACACACCCGCATGCCAACACAGCTCAATGCGGTTGCGAGCGAATGTGAGTGAAGCGGGAAGATACACACAGGCGTCAATAATATAATTTGCATTTGAGTGGTAAGAAGCGTCTCTTGTTGCGTTCCATGTTGATTCGCAAACAGACTCTCTCGCCCTCTCTGTAATATTGAATTTGTATAGCGATGCAAAAGCAGGAGCAGGCGAAGAACAGCCTCATTGAGTTGAGCCTGTATGCGGTTCTGTTATAACGGAAGCAACAAAGCTTCATAACCCACGACGCACTTCGAGCCAACGGAAAGCAAAAAAGCGCGCGCGTGCGTCGGTTTTTGTTTACCTCGAGCTGTGTTGTGTTGATGATGGAGGAGGCATTTGTGATAATGGCGTGTGTGTGTGTGTGTGGTAGACATTGAGCATCAGAACACCTGAACACTATGTGGCGGGTATCCCTGTAAGCGGAGTACCAAGCAAAAAAAAAACCCCTCCAACATATTGCCGAGCCCTCGGTTTTGTTTGTTGTGAAGGACCTCCCGCGGTTGCGCTACGGTTGTGTGCGTGTGATGGGTCTGTTGCACCGCAACGAAAAATGTCCATAACAACAGACGCAACATGGAGTGGCATAATGTTGGCACTCTGGGAACTGAGCGTTTTTTTAAGCTTCTTTGTTGCGAAATCCTGTTTTTTCCACTGTTTTCCATCTACAAATAATAGGGATTTGCAAAATAGAAGAGATTCTGAAAGTGTGACACAAAGAGAGAAAGAGAGATACCGAGAAAAACAGACTGAGGAGTTTTGTTGGGAAAATGAAAAGCATCTATTTGCTTTCAGCTTTAGTGTTATTTAATTATCCAATTTGTGGGGAACAAAAGGGAACTGCAACGCCGCCTCACTGTACATTGTGACGGATTACGGTGCTACTCCAAACAGTACACTGTTCAATTCAGCTACCAACTGATACAACGCGTTGCTAACGGTCGAGAGCCATCATTGTCAGATGAATAGCACTTCGCAGTTTCCCACACGAAAAAACAAACGTGTTCCATACCATACTGGGGCTATAATGGTAATGCAATTAATGTGTACTCTTAATATGTTTATGTATTACTGCGCGTTGATACACGACGCGGAACGTGTTATTCGGTTGTTCACTCGACTAAATTGATCGTATCGTAGCAATTATTGAAATGCGATAATCGGTGATCAGTGGCAAATGAGGAGGATCTCCCGGCAAAGGGTGGAAAGGTGTGAAGCTTTGTAGTAACGCACCTTAGTAGTAGACAATAAGTAAACGGGGAAAATGGCGGTCGAAGTTCTAAAAAACTACATGTTGGAACAGTAATCCGAGCATACAATGCCGATAGTATGCCATGGGATTATTTGATGGGAAAATAGAAGAAGAATGTGCGGTAGATTCATCAAACTAGCAACTGTACTTCAAGAATATTTGTTCTTAAAACTTCAATTTTTTTTCCATTTTTCATGAACGTTTTGCATTAAAATTTAAATATAATTTTATCTATTGAATAAACAGTGAATTGAACTTAGTTGTTTCTCCAAACATCATCACATCTTTTCGTTTATGTTAATTTTCAAATGATTTTCTTTTTAATTATAAGCTACGATGTCTAGGACTTCTTGAAAAGAATGCTTAGCTTGGAAATTACTAAATTATCGTAACGTTACTCGATGTCATTCCAATGACATCCGGGACCAAATACCCTGCTGAAAAAGTCTTCTGAAATATGAAAAAGCATCTTCCTTTTTCATGTGGCTAAGTGGGTTAAGTGGGCTTGTGTGAGCACTGAAACTATATATAAGACCTATATAGTCCAAACTTGCGTTATCATGTGTTTCGATTTAACCACCATGTGTTTCGATTTAACAAATTCATCTCGAATAAAATCATCCATATTCTCACCTCTGTGAGTTTGTAGCAATGGTATTGATTCTCAGAACTAAAAAGACGGTTGGTAGACAAGTTTATTATTCAACACTTTTCAGTTGCTTAGTTTTCGATTCAAGTGTGCTTTTTGTGAAATTTCCAATTATCAAAAAATAAACTCTCCATCGGTTTGCCTCCTCTTTGGGGCTGTTTTTCTTATCCCCATCGGGGCTACACGGGGCAGAACATCAATCAACTTTTCAGCCCCGGTGTATGGAATTGCTAATGAAGTTGCGTTGGAAACATGCGTCTGGCACTGGCATTGGGGGAGCTTGTGACGAAAATGGATTCCGCTATCTCGCTTTGGTTGTGAGATAAACGATGAGCGTCTCAAAGTGGTGCAAATGGCGTGAAGATAGCAAATTTTACCCCTTTTCTTACGGCACTAGTGTTACGGCAAGGTGTTGAAAGCTAATTAATCTTAAGCCATGCTTTAAAATGTCAAACCGCGCTTCTCTACAGTTTGGGGATCAGGACACCATAGTCTTATGTTTTTCCGCCGGTTACACTATCTGTCAACACTGCTGTTGTCAGGCTTGTCGGTCGTATCGCTCGGCAGCAAGAAGCTGATGAAACTGTGTGTGAGCGGCTAGCTCGTCCGCAAATAATTATGTTGGGCGGTTAGATGGGTATATGAACTATTTAAAGATTTATGCCGAATTGGAGTTTCGTCGCACTGTTTTGAAATTTTAATCAGCTTCTAACGGCATTAAGATTGCCAAATGCGGGAGACGTTCAAGAATGCAATATCAACGATTAAGGTTGTGCAACGTCAGGGAGCTTGTTTGCTTGTGGTTTGTCCCGAAATTGCCAGTTCTAATCATGTTAATGTTTTATTTCCAAATAATGTTATAACTAAAATCTGCAACGTTGCATTATTTTTAGAAATTTTTGTTTCGTGATTAGTGTGATTTACATTGGTCTTACTTTTTTACATCTATAAAAGCTACAACAACTATACATATAAGTGTTTACGATAGTTCCGGTGTCACTATTTCGTTGACAATCTGTTACCCAAAGCGTTTTCAATTGATGTCTTGTTTTACGTACATATTCTTCCGAATTCCCAACCGCACCTGTTTGATAATTGATTATTTACTCGCCTTTTTTGATTATCTTGCGTCACGCCGGCTTCCGGAATTCCACGACCATCTCGTCATCTCACTCGACCAATGGAAATCGCAATGCATCAACAATTTGAATAATTCTGTTACCGGGGTACGGTCACCATGCGCCCGTCTCTACGTGGGCAAACATCGCCCATCTTGTCTTTTTGACCGTGCCTTGCCGCGCGCGCCCCATCATCATCATCATCGTCATGGTCGTCGTCACCTTTTTCTTGATCATCAACCAAACACCATTTGACACTGTCCGCTTTTGTCGCGTTCGTGCGTTGTGCGTGTCACCTACATCATCCCAGGCGTCCAAGAGTGTTAACCTGTCACCGACGACGGGCACCCTGGGCACGTTTCGAGGCGGTTCCCTGCCCAACGTCAATAATGAAAACAAACAGTACCAGGAAAAGGTTTTTATCGTTTTTTTTTACCGAATGCCCAACCGGCGGCTCATTTCGCTTATTTGGTCCTTCGTTTATTGATGTTGATGTTCATTTCCATGCGTTATGCAGTAGTTTTAGAGGGTAGAATTAGCCGTGAACAAGTTTCGCTCCCAAAGTTTTGTCTACCTCTGTTTTTCGGCTTGTTAGCTGTGTGTTTTCGTTTGAATTATCTGATTCCTACGTAGATAATAGTTATACTTTTCATTCCTTTCAACTGATCAACATTTTATTTACGCTTCCTTTCTGTTTTGTTATAACCAAATCAAGACATCCCCATTTAGCATAGCATTTTTTTACTTTTGACAAATGTTTCTTAGCTGCATGTTAACAAAATCAATATGATATTACATTTTCCGAAAACTTACAAAATAAAATATAATTCCTGAAACATAAATTTTATTCTCAAGCATCACCATTGGATGATTGAACATCAAAAATAATTTAACGGAATTGTACTGATTGTTTCTAATAAATCGTTAGCGTTAGCGTTAGAATAGTATGTGGTTTTTGTAAAAAAAAATATGTTGAACGCAACAATTCGTTCATCATATTTTGTTTGGGGACCGGTAGTGTTTACAAGACGTTCATGCGATGGAGGCGCATGGTGTTTATTTTTTGAGTATTAAATTTTCATCCTTTTACTGCATGGTGACATAGAATAGCAAAGAAGAAACATCATTTTAGAATAGTGTAAGGTGTTAGCATTTCGATTACGATTTCCCCATCGTGGTGCACTCTTCTAAGTGTTTTGTCTTGTTCCACTTTCTACTTTTTGATGGAAGTTTATTTAATTGTGTACCTTATAATACAACTTACAAGCATGTGTTGTGATGCAGAAATTAAAGCCAAACTTTTCTCTATTTCAGACGGACGATGGTTCTAACTTAACCGAACTGAAACCGTACTCGCAGCCGGAAACGATCAAGGTGAAAAAGGAAATAACGCCTAAAACCAGCACACCAAGCCACACGAGAGAGTCTAGAGGTAAAGAAGGTTTGTTTGTTAGATGCATTTATCGATATACGATTAACTAGATGTTAATTGGTTTGCAGGTCGAACGCCCGGCGGTCCGATGCGCAATCGGCAGGCGAGTCGCAACCATGACACGTCACCGTACGGTAACAGTACGGTTCACTTAATTCCTCCGATGGAAAACAACTGGCACCGTTCGATCTCGGATTCGGCAATTCATCAGAGTCTCTGTCAAAATCAGGTAATTCTAATGCAATATGTCAATAGCTGTGTAATAAATGTGCGCTAACGCTGTGTTTGGCAAACTGTGGCGGGGTTTTCCCCCGCTGTTTGCTGTTTGGTTTATTTTTAGCAACAGGACGGCACCCTTCTTACCACTCACACACCCCTAACGCTAAGTCCAACAGTGCAAAGAAAGATTTCAAATGCTCAACACATTTCGAAAGTACACAACAACCACATGACCAACAATCATCATAATCATCATCATCACCACCACCATCCTAGTAATCATCACGACAATGGATCAACGCAAGATATACGGTCACGCTCCTCTACGGCCCTGCCGAGGTTACCCGGAATCAAGTGAGTCATCTGCACAGGCATCGTAACAGAGAAAGCATTGCAATGAATTCCTGTTTTTTTTCTTCTTCGCGATAGTATCTATCCATCGCAAAACCATCCCGACAGTATACAGATTCCGATACCGAGCAACACTGGTTCGTTACCGGATTTAACTTCCGTCGGTTATCCCTCCATGTATCCGGCAACGTTGGATCAAGAGTACGATCCCAACGGACAGAATCACAGCTACTGTCCGGTAAGTAACAATAGTTTTGCAATACAATCTCAGTATATCGTAATGTGACTAATTCTGTGTAATTATTATTCCTCTTTGATTGCAGAGTCCTCTTGGTACCTCACCTTCGTCGCTTTCACCAACCTCTGCTATTCAGAACCACCACCACCATCCACATCCGAGGGCCAACAGCTTCAGTGGCGGTGTCAGCGGAAGCAGTGCAGGTGGAGGGAACGGCTCCGGCGGTGGTGGTGGTAGCGGTGGAGGAGGAGGAAGTGGTGGCAACGGTGTTGGCGGGTACCCCATTCCTACTAGCCATTCGAACAGTGGTTCCGTCAGCCCAACGGGTAGCGGTATCAGCTGTAGTCCTAGTGCGTCTGTAGCCCCAATCGCAATCAATAATGTGAATTTGGTGAACGCTGTTAATCACAACAATGGCGCAAATCTTAATAATGGTATCAAGGGGAAGAAAACCAAACCGCAAACCATCTCTAGTCAGGTAAGCGATGCGGACCGTTCGATTGGGATAATTGGGCGGAAAATTGAGATAGTGTCAAAGAATCACTTTAAATACATTCCTACCGTACAGCGAAGCGATGAAAACAATTTAAAATCAAAATTGTTAATGGGTTTCTAGTGAAGAATTTGGAAATTTTTCGAAATTTGATGTAGTGAGTCACCTAGCCATGTTTATAAACAACCCAACATTCTAGTCTTATTTCTTATATCGCTAGTGCTTCTTCTGTTGCACTGTTTTACCACTGATTCTAACCATTATTTTCTTGCTTCTATCTTTGTGTAATATCTCTTCACCATTAATGATTCCGTTCTGCACCTGTTCACTTTGCGAAACATTTATTTGGTAATGATTTTACTGTTGCTTCCTCATCATTGTTCACAGCACACATAAACACCCCAATCATCTATTTCTCTCCATAATCACACATACACAAACATACACATATGCATTTATCTTTCCTTCTCAATTGCAGCTTGCCTGTGAACGTGTTGTGTTATATTTACTATTGTTTTTTTTTCTTTCATCGTTAATTTTTTGCAGCCTTTTTTATCTGTACCAGATAGTAATAGATATTCGTTTATGTCGAAGGTATATAATTTTATTTATTATTTTTTTTATTTTCATACCGAATCCTTCTTTTCTCCATCTCGCAATCAAATTTTCCGTTTCATGTATTAAAATATTTATTGTTCGTAAATTCAATTGAAATGTAAATGTTTTGTTTGATTGATATAAGTGTTGATGTTATTGTGTAGTTTTTATTACTTGTTTTCACAATGGTATGTCAAACAAACATACCGTATGAAATAGTGAACTAAATCAAAAGGAAAATTTGTTAGAACGCATAAAACGCACGCACAGTAGAATGAAAGTCAGCTCTGCAAATTCTGCGCTATCTGCTAAATTTTATATCAACTAATCTAATGAAATTGCTAGTCGAATATACGCTCTGCTAAAAAGAAATGTTCCAAATTCGTCAGTGTATTCTGATCTATGAAATGAATTATAACAATATATTGCAACATCAACCTACAATGCGATGGACATTGTTTTATTTTATCTTTTCATCAGTTTAAGATGTTCATAAAATTGATTTTCCAATTGAAACCCCAGTAACCGTTTAATGAAACAATTTCTTGCACGCTATATTTTGTCTCATTAGGTCAACAATACTTATGACACTAACCAACAGCAACAGTCAGTGCAACAGCAGCATCAACACCAGCAATCGCAGGCACAGTCTCCACAGCAGCAGCAACAACAAGCGCAACAGCAGCAACGAATACCAACCCTAGATCAAATCAACTACGATAGCTTCACGCAGATCACAGACGGTCTGGCATCACCTAACCAGAACTCTCCCGAAAGCATACTGTACGGATCTCATGGAAATATGTCCCCGGTATGTTTATTCGCTTGCTTTCTCAAAAATGATATAACTTTAACGATATACCATCCTCATTAATTGTAGCAAATTATGTCTGACTACCGAACCCGACCTAGTCCCGGTTCAAGTCCTGGGCTTGCGTTAGTGAATAATCCCGACTCCAATTCCAGTGCACCTTGTAGTCCAGTGTCCCATACCGTGGGATGCAACAATGGGTAAGTCTGCAAGAAGACAAGCCGATCTACAGATCGGTATGTGTAACACAGCTTACCTGTACTCTTTTTTGCAGACCAAACTACGACAAATATCCGCCTAATGATGTTTACGTGCAAAACACCCTACCACAGTATTTGGAACACATAACATTGGTGAGTATGACATTCAACGGTTGCGGAACCAGTTACCATGAACTATCGGATGTAAATGTGGTTAATTTTAAGTTATCTGATCCATGCATCCTCCATCTTCCACTCTCCGTCTGTGCTCCATTGCCAAATTGAATACTCTATTCATCTACACACGCGTGTATAGATATAATCATTACCATTGTCATTGTTACGGGTTTCTTTCGTTTCGTTAGATTTTACATCTTCATCACACTACTTCTTCTATCGATTGGAAATATACTGTGCTGTCTTGTTATTTTCTTACGGATATATCGTTTTTTGAGTTACTCTTTATTATTCTTATTCTTTTAAAATAACTGCTTTATCATTTTCCTTCCACTCATTCCCCTGCCGTTAATTTAAGAGATGTCAACAAAGAAGAAGAAGAAATGTTACGGGATAATGCCTACAAGATACAGGAATAGGTTTTCATGATTCGGAATGAGTAGTGCTAATACAAGTTTTACTAAAAGAAATGATTTGCTTTAAACTATAAGCTTTGAACACTCAATACATTTATTGATTATTTATATTATTAAATAGATTGTTCATTTATGAAAATAATCACCAGCAAAATAACATAGCTCAGAATATAAGAATACACCGTTTTATTGTCAACATACTACAGTTATTTATGATAAAATTCAACTATAAACTGTCACTTCTTATGAAAATATAAGGCACATTTTTTTATTCAGATTAACAGAGTGGAGAATGAAATAGAACAACTTCCTTTTAGAATTAGTAACCCAATTAATTAGCAATCATTTTAAAGGTTCGTAAGAGAAAGGAGAAATAGTACCATGAAATCAATTCTTTTGCTTCCGCAACTATTCTCCAGGAAAGTGTTGATGCGGTTTTTAAGATGAAAGGTTAAAATTAAATAATTAGTCCTCTTACACTAGAACACTGTTTTGTGTCTTTTTGTTCCCCACCTGTGTACTATATCTTTCATACTCTGTTTTGAGTTTGTCTTTTTCACTGTCTACTCCGACGTATTTGTGAAGCTCTTCATCTTTGGCTACGATGTACTAAATAACGCTTGATTAACGCAACGCTACTGTTTACCTTCTCCCCCTCTTTCATTTCGAAAACGCCTGTGATCGCCGAAATATAAACTATTGCAATTTGAATAACACAAAACGAAACCACTAACGATAAAAACAAAACAAATACAATACAATACTCAAACATCAAACCGCGCTCAACCGTTCTGCATCATCTTACCTCAGGACTGGACTACGCTGGTTCAGAGTTTAGTAGAGTCCGGATGTACATTAACCGCGCAAGTGCAGGTTGATAACTTTTTTCTTCCACTTACTTACTTCTTTTTTCATGAGAGTTATAGAATGTAAAGTTTAACGTATAGTTTATTGCTGCGTTTTTTAATTGTGGTATTTTTCTTCGCTCCACTTGTGACCTTATTAGTTAAGCATTTTGCTTTGCTGTAAATTTAATGCAACATTTTCCATTATCCCGGGTGTTTAACTTAATTCGTCAGTTTTTTTAGCAACAATAACTCAACGTGCCAGTTCCTTCTATTTTCTGCTACATATTATTTTTTTATTTTTGGATAAGCTCTTTTCAAGTATGAATGAAGTTTGGAAATATTTTTAAAAGTATAAATCATGTTAGAGCATTGTAGGGGTAAAAGTTTTAGTAGTTGGTATTAACCAATTCCTAATTGAGTCTACCAAAGCAGGAACATTGCCCTAGTATTCAAGTTGGAGCACACCCACATATTTTACTTGTCTATGATATACCACCTTCTATATCAGGTGCTGCTTCTTTAGATTATGAAATCATCGAGTTTGAAATATGCAATCTATTCGAATTTCCTTCCTTTTCATCACTGTATGATTGTGATTTATCTATCTAGCGGCTTTAAGCTGGTGGGACTCCATGAATTAATCAATGATTTAAGAATCGACAACTTACGTTACACCCTACAAAACGTTGTAGGCATCATAACATTGAGTTGTTTTGTAGCTAGTTCATAAAGCCACAAAACATAATTTCGTCATTTCTACGCCAAACGAATTAAGTTAAAAATCTTAAATTATCGAAACCGAAGATAACTCATTTAGTACTCTCAAAACGAGTATATATTATACCATTATACCAATGATTGGCAACATATCCACAAACAAACAAAATAATGCATTCACTATCGATTTTGCTTCTTTGTCAGTTGCGACTGTGTTAAGATAATTATATTCTTATCGGCTTAAAATTGCAAAAAAAGCAACTTTTTACATTCTGATTCATCTTGTCCAGGATGATAAAGAATAATACGTTTTGTAGTTTAAGTAATATGTATTATTTGTTTTTCATTTCCATAGGTTTGTTCATTATTAAGTCCAATTACGCATGTGTGTTGTTATTCTTCCAATTTAACATTTTCTGTCGTGATATGCTTCTCTTCATACATCTGTTTGATGTCTTTTAGTTTTATCGACTTTTTATTCTCTTGAATCAGTTTTGCCTTTTCAAGGTGTTTGCTTGCTGTTACGTGTTCTAATATTATTTGCTTTCTATGCGACGGTAGCTTTCATTCGCTGATAAGTTTGCACCAACATACTCAGTGTCATTATGGTAGACGATACTTTAAAATTTCTTCAATTCTTTTTTCATATACTATCATATTCCTCTTTATCGTTGTTTGGTCATGTATCATATATCTTGTTTAGTTTCAGTATTTTTCTAGTCTGTTTACGGCTTACGGTTGTTCGTTCATTTTCATTTCGTGTATGTTTATAGAAAGTTTTTTGAAAATAATTACTGATTAGAATTTGTTCTTTTTTTCTTTTGCATTGGTTTTATTTTATTACCGTTCATCGCTTGCTAACGGACAGGGTGACACCGATTTTACTACAAATCAAATGGTCTTTAGTGGGGTAAGTTTTTCTGTTTCTTGTATGTTACCATTTTAGGTAAAACATTGAGATAATATTTTTGCTTTCATGTTTTAGTTTGATGAACCCTACTTGATGAACAATGGCCTTGGTATACGAACTCATACCGGCCATGGTAATGGGCATTCTCAAATACAGCAGACTACGACCCAGCAGACAAACCAGCTTAATTCGATCAACTGTCAGAATTTGCAGAATATGCAGAATACCAACATGAACAACATGTTCAATGGAACGACAGAACCTCTACTAAGCCTGCCCAACACACAATCGCTTATCGAGCCGCAAACACCAACGATACCGGAGATCGTGTTTACAGGTATATATACTTACTTACTATATCCTTTTGTGTTTCTATTCACGTTAGTAATGTGAAATTTCACGAATGCTGCATATCTCATCTGCTAACTTGCTAATGGTTGTTATTCATTCTTCATTCATTTACAGATTATTCGACCAGAGGTAAGTAATCCGTCATAACTTAGATCAAATTATGTTTCAAAGGATGTTTCATATTTGCTTTAATAAGTTAATAGTAGTTCATGTCATCCTTCAAATAACGTCAAATAGCAGGAGTATTCTAGATAGATATCCATATCTCGGTTCTGTGCGGCTTACTTCAAAATAACTGCTAATGGGTGAGCTTTGTGCTCATTCGCCATTGGTTGTTTCGTTTTTCACATTCGGTTTATATGTAGTTTAACGTGTGTCATTCATTTTATCTCTTTTAGACGATTTTGAAGCTGATCTTGGGCTTGGTCATATGGATTTTCAAAGCATTCAAATGCTTTCAGACACCAGCACGATGATAGACCCAATGGATGAGGACAGTTTTCGACGAGACTTACAGTAGAGCGAACCAACATGCGCAGGGCCTATCGAATATGTGTCCGTTAGCCGCATAGTTGTTTGTTGATCGGCAGTTCAACGTTACACAGTACTGGGCGTAAAACCAAAACATAGAAATCACTGTTGGTTGGGTGGGTGGCGGGAAATAGTTGATGATAGCTGTTATTCGAGGCTGACCGCGTACGTGGTAAAACATAAGATGGGACGACAAAATGTAAAATTAAACGATGCGAATTGATTGTAAAGTCTAGCATACCTGCATCTCTAGCGTTAGCGAGCTGTAAATGGTTATGTTTTAAGGTTCAGTTAAACCTTTGCCTACAATACGCGCATTGACATGTTACATTACCTAGATGTTTTCATTTTTAGAACTAGTTGACATTAAGCTGTTTTATCTTAATACCGGATGGGTTAAATGAGCTTTTAATTTTGAAAAATGTTCTTCGCATACCGAGCTATGGTTTTTCTGATTTATGCTACGATTTCAAACGTAAATGAGTTTTCTTTGTTAACGTTGGTTTGTTAAAAGATTTGTGTTACTTGTTTTGTTTCATGTTGGCAAACAAACTATTAGAAGATGTGGAAATACATTTCATCAGAAGTTAACAATTGTTTCATTCTGTTTGCATTTCCTTTACTATCCTTATGGAGGAGCTTTTAATAACTGGATTTATTTTACGTTTATCAAATGGATAATGTTATTGGTTTTGATAAATGGCAAACACATAGCTTTTGAAGTTTGTGTTTCCTTAACGGGTAAGAAGGGGATTTTCAAATTAACGCCAAAACTTGGTGAATTAAAGGGTAGGCATAATTAATTGTCATGTAGCACAAAATTTGATTAAAAATCATTGGCATGATCCATGGGCTATTGTACTTTTTTTTTGCTTCAAATTCGTTTCAATGCGGGTTTTGAAAATATCTCCCCCTACAGATGCTCGATTTTACGATTTGTAACAGTACGCTTCATTTGATTAAATTTAAAACTGCTCGTTAAAATCTTGTGCCGTTATTCATTATCTCGAAATGATATTTGCATGACGATATAATTTGACGAAATGTTTTTTTTTTATTATTATGTTTCATCGTGTTTTGTGATCGAATTTGAGTGAAGAGTTAAGAAAAGTGCTAGCTCTCAATAACAAAGAGCAAAAGGAAACAGGTAGAGAGGGATTTGTTAAATAACAGCATTAGTCTATACTAATAAAAATCATGTTTCAATTCGAGGTGGGAAACATCATCGGATGGAATGGAAAGAAAGAAAAAAAACGGAACCACTCGAGTAGATGTAAATCTTTTTACCATACGAAAGTAACCCCATTATTCAAGAGGAGTGGATTGCTGCAGGTTGGTGGGGAAAAACGACAGTAATGTTCTCTGTGTAATGCTCTGTTTTAAATGTCTCTTAGCAGTTAAAAACGAAAAACATTGTGCTATTTACTGATAATAAAACGGGATGATAAGTTAGGATAAAATGTAGCTAAGGTTTAATGCAAGTTTAGGTAGGAAACGAAAACAGCAGATAGAGAAAAAAACGAATGGAAAAAAGGATAATAAAGTTTGTGAACAATAAAAATGGATGGTGAAGAGAGACCTTTACTTTAACATGAAGGATAAAGATCTAACTATATCCGGTACCCGAACAATACATGGAAGATGATCATACTTAACAAATTTCACTGGAAATAGAGCAAGTGTGGGCCGCAGGTCATAACAACTGAGCAGAAATCTCTCCAAATGCAACACAAATGCTTGATTTTTACGCATTACTATTGAAGCTATTCGTTATTGCGTTCCTGTATGAACGGTAAATAACTTAATAGTGAAATAATAGAGCGTTCGGCTGTGCATGAATTTTGCCCGGAAAAGGGAAAACGATAGAAATGACAAAATTCAAGAATCACAAAGAACGAATAAAAACGAACGATAGATAGATATTGCGAATTACGGAGCGCGCAGTGACCGTTTTGGTGTTGTGATGAAAAACAGTAACGGAAGCTGAAAGTGGGAATAATTTGAATGTAAAAATATCGTAACATATCAAACTGTACGGAAATTGTATGTTAGCTTTATCCAATCTTCTCCCGTAAGCGATGATAATAAAAACTTACGATAGTGATCGATTGCGAGATGATTTGTTATATGCTAGCTTCAGCAAACAAGTATGCATCACGATCAATACGATCACCCTGATACCGGAAATAACGAAATCAAAATCCATTGCGCGAAGTTGGACCACGGATCAGTCGGTTAGATCATGGATCAGTCGATTAAGTAGATAATGTTGAAGTACAAAAAGCAAGAAAACATGCTTAAATCTTTTAGATGAATTCGAATGTTTGAAAGTGTATACCAGGGGAAGGAATCATCGTAAATAATATAAATATCTCTCCCTTGTCCAGTACACGTTGCGCATTTTCTGTGTTTCACTATGAAGAACTCAGTGTTCCTAAAACGATTCTTTATGTCCGTGTTATTACTCTCTCGCTTGCGACTAAGGCATCATTCGAGTAATGGAAATTGTCACACTATCTTGTGATTGAAAACATGGGTTTTATTATTTACTGTTTTAATACATGGTAATTATACAGTGATGACAGAGCAACTATTAATGCGTGACGAATAAGTGAAAACCTTTCTACTCTGTACAAAACTTACTGCATACTTATCAAGGCTAAAATAAATCTTTGCCCTCGTCTCATAACGTCTTAAAAATTCTTCATTACTCTGCCTTTCTCTCCCTCTTTCCACGCCTTCTCTTTCTCTCCCCTATTACTTGTGACTTGTACTGCAGACAACGCTTACTTTTTTCAACTAAGAAGAACGCATGTTACTATCTTACTGTCGCACAGCGATGAAATTCAATGTGCTTTTGAACTGGTGAACCAGTTTGCTAATTTAATTCTTTTTCTAACCTTCAATCGCAAATATTTATATAATCTCTCATGACGAAACAGAACAAGGGTTTGAAAAAAAAACAGCTATGGGATGTATTCCGAAGCAAAAGGGACAAAGAATGGCCTTTGAGATGTTAACGTTACAGAACACATACATAAATTTTCAGATTGGTCCTACATTATAGGCAGTATAGATGAGATTTAACAACAATCCCATTTCGGGGTCCAGAACCCAGGCGAATTCACCAAAAGAAACAAAATCTACAAGCGTGTTTGGATTGGGACAGCAAGTTAAGTGTTGTTGAATAGATTTTATAATTTATGAGATACTTAGTTTGATTTGGTATTCGAAAAGTTTACACCATTTGGTCGTTAGTTCACACAACAAACAACCCTATCGATCTCGGGGAACAAAAAATGGTAGTGTTGTTTCAAACAAGAATGAAAAATCAATACAATCGTTACCCGAGATACGCGTATAATGCGTTCTAGAAAAATCCGCGTATCTCGTGTTTTCTCTAAATCTTCGTTTATATGTCGTATTAAGGGAATACTTATCGCATACTTCACATTCAGAATTGATATTTATACGTTTATTTCAAAAATTGCAATAAAATATTATGATTTTTTTTATTATAATCAAATGTAACTTATTTCTGAGATTATTTGAAATTTACAAATTTTAAATTGAATTTTGCATACAAAACTCCGTAAAATGTCAAATTGTTAAAAATCACGCATCTCCGAATCCGCGTAAGTTGTGAAACGCGTAACTCGGTTATTGACTGTATACTATATTTTCAATACTGAGTTTTGTTTTGTTTCTTTATCATCTGCATTTGTTTTGTACATAAACGCGAGTTTCGGAATTAATCATGTGCATACAAATCGAACCAGTTGCACTAACACGCCACCATTCTTACATGTGCCAAACTCTGTACTATGAAATTATTTTGTAGAAAAATTTTAAATTTTACAATAACCTGTTTTGGTCTGATGTGTTATTATTTTGAGTTATTGTTGTTATTCTAAGATTCATTTTTTGTTTTCGATGCGAGCATCTATCAAAAATATAACAAGCGGTAAAACAAAATATGCAAACTAAAATAGATAGAATAGACGAAACAATTTAAAAGAGAAGAATTCAATCTTTTGTTTAATCACAACTTGAAACCCGATAGAGAACATAAAAACTGACATAACGAATGAACTAAGTAAAGGAACAGCTTTCGCACAAGCCAACACAAGTAGTGTGCGCCTTGTAGAAGCAATCTGTGAAATGTGTGTAGCGCGTCTAGACGATGATGTTAGACAGTGATGAGTGCATGAAAGTGAGAATGTGGAAAGTAAGTGTGTAAGATAACTATGGACGGAAGGTGACTAAATAGGTAAATTATTTGCTTTAAGTATGTGAGTATGTACCTTGTTTGTTTTCGTTTTTGTACAGATTCTAAATTACGTTGGAAAGTACATAAAAGCACACGATATCTAGAAGAGAGCACATGTAATTTAGAGGAGCGAAAAAACGAAACGAAACCCAGAGTGCAAATAGATAGAATTTTAATGCTAATATAAAGGGAATTAAATCCCTAGTTTTTTTTCCTTTTTGATAGTTGCGATACTGATTGCAGTGAGTACCATTTACCGATGTCCCATTTACCACCACCAATGACCGTCTGATTCACTCACACTCCGATGCCTTACTTTGCAGAACTTTAAAGTTCCCCTATAACTTTGAAAGAGTTTTTGGTTTGGAAATCTCGAATGCCCCCACATGAAATGTTAATAGTTATTGCGCAACACAGAAACAAAACTCACCATCAAATAACTATTTAATGTTAAAACACACGGTTTAATTGTGTGGGTGCACATTTTAAATGTGTGTTTTGTAGGTAGTGTTTGGTGTCTTTCGATAAAATGGATGTAAAGGAGTATGTGAGCATGCTTTTCGAGGGTTAAGTGCAGATTGCACGATTGTTTTAGAGTATGCGTTTTACCATATTTTTAAAGCGACACATATTTACGCATTCAGTGTGATGAAACGTATCTGAATAATATGTGCTAGCGAGACGCTCCTAGTGCTAGTAGAACGGTTATGTTTGTTACACAGATTTTAGGCAAATTGGGAAAATTGGATTAAGATTAAAGAATATTTTTACGCACGTTGACCTGATTTTACGACAACCAAAAAACAAAGCTGGTAATTGTTTCTATAGTGTAAGAAGTATCCAGTGTTGCATGTGTATGTGTGTGTTTGTTACCTGTAAAACGGTTCGGAAGAGAAGGAAGAAAAATACAAATGTGAAGAAATTATGTGAGGTAATCAAAATGAAAACGTTTCGTAATAGAAATGGAGTAAAATTGAAAAAAGGAAGACGCAGTTCGATAACAAAGGATAGTGTGATACACCTTCATATGGTGTATCGATCATCCACCGTTGCCATGGTAACTTGGACGATTTACTGTATAGAAAAAGAGGAGAGTATCGATGCACTTCGAATGCAAGGATGCGTTGTATAGAACAGTCAATTAGGATGTGTGTACGTATGAATGTGGTTGCGTTTGCAGAAGAATGCACCGAACAGTAAACAAGAGTAAAAAGACATAGGACAAAATAGAAAAAAAAACATTCGTGGTGTGATGTGCGGAAAAATCTTTATCCAATCCAGCGTCATTTGAACATTTACACTACAATTGTGTATTTTTATCGCGCACAGTGTTACAAATTTAAAAGTTAAAAATACAAAAAAGAAATCGGAACAAAAATTAGCGATCCACGAACATGTAAAAATAGTTACAAAACCAGAACCAATGCAACGTTCGCTTCATTTCATACAGTTTACCACTTTTTATCCATCTTCATCCTACTTGACGTCAACAATATGATGGCTGAATTATGTGATTAATTAGAATAGAAGTGAACCGAAACAAACAACAACAGCATTAAACCATTACTCCATTATGCGAGACATAGAAACAATGAAATACTAAATAACGCATACAAGCAGCGCAACCAATGCCAATGCACTTTCTTTACCAAAACGGACGTATACAGCTGCATCTAAGCGTGTTTAAGTGTGTGATAGATAAAAAAAAATCACGATGAAAGCAGATAAATAAATTCAACCCAATTATTTGCAAGGTAGTGCAAAGAAAACAGTCGTCGAACAATGCGGGTGCTATGAAATAGAAGAAGAAGCAAGAACAACACAAAAAAAATCTAGAAAAGCGATGTTGGATATGGTAAAAAAATCATCGGAAGCCCTGTAAAATACTACTTATCACAAATAATAAAAAAAATGGAATAAACATTTTTTGTTTCTTGTTTCAATTACATGGTTTTTAAAGAAATAGTCATTATTATGCCTATCCTTTCTCATCTACTGTACACTCACCACATGCTTATTTACTATTATTATGTTATCATCATCAACTATTTGGGTAATTTATTTGGTTTGCTCTTTATCCATCAAATAATAAAGGTATTAATTGTTATTCAACGATAACATTTTCAATTGAGATTTTCTTTTATTGTGCCTTGGCAAATATGATTGCACTGATGAAATATATATTTTTTTTTTCTGTTAAAGAGTTTACTCAAGGGGGAAAATGTGGAATTTAGATTGATAAAGTTGATAAATAAAGCTTACTATTTTTTTTATAGTTCCGCTTGCTCACTTATCGCTCATATGCAATTAAAGATGTTCCTTGCTTGTTCAATAATTGAAATCTTTCCTACCACACAGTACATAACTTACCCGGTGACTGCAACGATGGTAAAACCGACGAAAGTAAGTGATTTTACACGTAAAGCACAACATAAAGTAAACACAGCTCAAGTGTAGATTGGTTTGTTTGAAAGGGCAATTACTTTATTTTCCATACTGAGAGTGTTTTCTTTTGCGGTTGTTTGCATTTTACTGTTGATGTTGGTTGTTGGGGCCATACATTACATTACATTACATTACAAAATAGCTTACAAAAACGGACCTGAACACGCTAATAAAATGGCAGGGGGTGGATTCACCGTTGAGACACCGATTTTTCCCAATTTGCATATACCGATAGTGGGTGGTGCTACGTAGAGAGGAATGGCAGTAGAGACAAGAACGGTAATTTTTATCGCCACAGCTTATGTTTTATGTTTGAAAAAACGTGCTCCAAAAGTTTATTATAATACCAATATTTGGGAGCTGTTTCCGTATTGAAATCAGTGAACGAATCGGTTGCCAATCGTAGAGGGAACAGAATAAGAGGGGTTTTGTTTGAATATGGTTATTACTACGCTGCTTTCTTACACTAAAGTAAACCGAAACAATAAGCTAAAAATACACTCAACACCTTACTGGCGAGTGTGTGTGTGGGTGTGTGCATGGGTGTGTTGGCTACGATTTATTACTAAATAAAATAAAAAAGCTCTTCTAAAATCAAATCACAGAAATTCAAAATGCGTTCTCCTGGTATGCTATTACCCATTTTCACTGTAACACCAGCCGGGGATAGGTGAAGAAAGGATGCGCACACACATGAGACTCTTGTAAGCGAATTCTTCATTTTTTTCTGGTGGATTCCAATGGTTTTTTTTGGTCGGTATGGTGGTTCGACAGGTGTAGTAACTAATGTACACCAGTACTAATGTACTTAGGAATCCTAGAGTGATCGTACATCGAATGGATGAGTGAAATGCACTCATGATCGGGGAAAAGTTATCTTTGATGTGCGCGTTGTTTTTTTTTATCTCCCCCTGCTGTCTGGTTGTCACACTAGCATCTTGTGCAATGGATTAATTAGGTTCCATTATCCAAGAGATAATTAATTAATCGAACGATGAGTATGGTGACGATGATGATCGATGATGTCGCTGGATGTGGACGATGTAAATGGCTCGATGTTTTGAATAAATAGTTACACATTTCTTATTATTTGTTTCCTTCGTAACATCGTACTGCTTCGTACGTGTTCTCCCGGTGATTCTAGCTCTGCCAAAGCGAAGCGAGGGTGTTGCGGCAGCTCGTTTCGGCAATGTGAACACGGCGCCGTGATGTGCACAGGGAGTTTTGTTTTTTAGTTGCAGATGTGTTCGTCCTTGCGCATGCTGCATGTGTCACACTTGACCGAGCAGCACCAGACGAACTTGCAGTTGCACTTTTCCTCCACATTGCGTACGCGTGTCTGGTAGCCTCGGCCACAGCACAGTAGCCGACATCCTTCGATACCGTACGATGTTCGGTTGCAGAAACGGCCACGTGTACTGAAGATGCCCAAGCTAATGGAGAAGAGAGGACACGTACAGCATGAGAGGAAATCCAGTTGATTGTTATGGAAATGTATTTGTTGCTACCTATGTTCTTGTATGAAACGTTTTATGTGTCGTGGTTTAGGAAAATCTCTATAATTAATAATTAATTTGTTAATTCAACGAGGAATAGGATCATAAATTCCGATCAATAGCTAATATTGACAAATGAGAGACCTGGCGTTGAATGTGTTAATCGATGAGTTCTACACACTTCGGCTTGCCATATTTAAAGCAAAGTTACGTATTGCCTTTATTTATGCTTTCTGAACTACTACTAAACCTTAATATTCTCTCTAATATCGAGTAACACGAAGAACATATTTAAAAATAATAACACGACTTGAATAAAATAAGCATCTAGGTGCGTTTTGCTGCTTAGAAAGTTCAACAATACTTATATCAACAAATACACATTTAAAGAAACGGGGGTTTCAACACACCTTTCATTTTCCTCGCAGTAGTTAGGCGATTCCGCAATATACACCAAATCGGACTTGTTCACCCTCTTGTAGTTGAGATCCATGCGCGTCAACTTCTTAATAATGCTATTCTTTTCAACTGGCTGTAGCGAAAGGATTAATCAGCAAATGTGTAGTATTGCTCTACGTGTGACGGAACGAAAGGTGCAATAGATACCTTTACTTGTGCCGCTGCATCGAACATCGAACCGAGCGTGTCGGCGATCAGCTTCATGGAGGGTAGTCGTCGCCAGCAGACACGCGTCGTACACGATCCGGACATTCCGTGGCATTTGCACACTTTCTCCATTCTAGACCGTAATATCTGACAAAAACAAAGAAAAAAGAGATACAATTTATACGAACTTATCGATTTTTGTTTATAGAAAAAATGTAAGACATTCTAAATTTTTTTTTTACGCAATAAGAATTCATTGTCGTTATTAACTAAGTCAGCGATATTTACAACGATCAATGTCGATATTTAAATGGATGTTCATCAAATAAAAAACAACCAGATCGTTACCTCAAGCACATGAGACACATAAACTTACGTACTCGTCGTGCTGCTTCATTATTGTGTAGGTTCATCAGCCCAAAGCTCGTGGTACGGTTCTCCTGCGGGTCGGTAAACGTGCGTGCCTGCTTGAGGCCATACTTGATATCCTCGGAGCAACCGCCCCAGGTCCATTTGTTGCTGTGCTTGCTGCGTATAATGCGATCACACTGGCACGTTGTCAGTTCACCCTTCGTACAGAAACGAGTGATCGTCCAGGCAAGCGACGCAGAATTGATTGCGCTTAAGTATGCAGTCTCACGGTTGCCTGCAAGTGGATGAAATTGCGATCAGTAATATAATACAGCATAAATGATTGTCAAGTTTATCTAAACCTATCAAAAAGAAAAAAATCATTTCTACAAGATCGGTGGAATCATGCTATCCTGTTCGATTATATGTTACAATTGTTTTATGATGTCTGATGGAGCAACTCCATATAACTCCCAATAACTTTAAAGATCAGATGTTATTTTAGCATTGTGTTACACCTACCCTTGTCGTCGAAATTCCCGTAGTAAATGGCGGAACCGCGTTTCGCCGAGCAGTTCCAGCGATTGTTTTGGAAGTACGATTGGCACTCATATTTCGCTGTGTTGGCAGCATGCACGATCACCTGTAAGAAGTGGTACGCTGTAGCAGTACTAACTACGTGGCGGAAACAAATGGTCACCAAAGTCACCTTACCTTCAACAGTTCCGGATTGTTGTAACAGGTGTCCCGTTGGTTTTCGGTGAAAAAGGTCGTATCGCCACACAGCTCATAGCTCCGATTGTCCCGATGGAAGTGTGCTGGATCTAGCGATAGGTCGGCAATGCGCCACCAGCTACCATCGGCAAACCCGCTGCAGTAGAGCAGCAGCAAAAGCAGCAGTTGCAGCATTCGCCTCGGTAGGACATGGTCCGCCGCCAGATGGCACGTGGAGTGTGGGAGCCGGAAGCCAAACGAACGAACCTCCGCTTGCTGGACCATGGTTTGAAGCAGTTCGACGTTCGATGGTCGTGTAGTGGGGTCGGGTAGATTGGTTTTTTGGCGAGGATTACGGACGGCCTTCTAGTTCCCGCCGCTCATCGTTGCGAGCCGCATAAGGGGTGAATGAATTGATTCCGTGTTAATCCTGTCAAAATGAAGGGAAAATTGTGAAAAACGGGACGTTATACGACGCTCGTTAGATGCGAGCCGTGCCCAAATGGACGGTGGATTTTAAGTTCGTAAAAGTTAATGAATTGCCACCCGTAACGGGGCGCTCGGTTTCGTCGGGTGAACCCCGTCCAAGCGGTACAAACGGGAAGCACTGTATAGGGTGTGGGATAAAATCACCGTGCAGCGATTTTTAATAACATCGTTCCGTTCATCATTTCGCTCAGCGTTTGCTGGTTTGCAACGTAAAGTTTTCGCTCCTTCTCTTCTCCTTGTGGACAGAATTGGAAAGCGAAACCAAATGCATTTTCGTGCGCCCGTAAACGACCTCACCGTCCGGTCGTGTTAGTTGGTTGGCTACAACCACAGATGGTTATCCTATAAAACCGTTCGACACACGGTACCTTCGCTGACTTTTGGTCGTAAAAATGCAATCAAAAATTGACCATCCGCCAGGGAGCAAAAAGGGCGTCGAATGATTGGGTGGAAATGAATCGGAAATGGGCTGGTAAGGTGCGCGACGAGTCAACGATGGTGACGATGGAAATGTTCTCGAAGGATCAATGTTTGATGGCACTAAATAAATATGAATGGTTATTGAAAATTTGCTCAGTAAGCGCTAGAAAAAACGGAAAAAATGAACATTAGAGTGAACTTTTACAATATGAAAAATCTTATTTCAGCATCGTAAAATCAACATCATATTCCATATCATTTTCATGAAGAATAGTAAAAGCATGAAGAAGAAATTGCTTCCCTTTTGTCCAGTTGAAGCAAAATTTATTAATAAAGGATATTTAAATTAAACGAATAATGTTTATTTGGGAATTATTGATTGCATTTTTCTTTGCAAAAATAAAGTTCGAACCAATGCAAAAATATGTCCTACATTATCTTATGCAAATATAATGAAAAAATGTGTTTCTAAGATTTCTAATAAGGTTCCTAAATAACTCCTGTTATTTAATTATTACTAAATTAAACTGTATAATTCCACTGGTTTGTTAATTTCATTTCAAATCCATTCTACTGAACAAAATTTCCCCAATTATTACCCATACTTGTGAAGTACAATGGTTTGTGTCTTTGGTACGGAAACGCCTAAAAGTATACAATTGCATTTTAATACTTATTTAACTGACTACTTATGAAGGAAGAGCTGGGAGAAAAAGAAATGAATTTTTTTCTTTACGCACAAAATCAGACTCCAACTAAAACGATCACATTTAACAGAATTTAACTTTAAAGAAAATATCTCTTTTTGATAATTTTGAATTACAAATAGTTAACAAATGTGTTAAGCAAAAAAAAAGGTTGTAAACGAAATATGGAAACCAGTGAAGTTAAGAATGTGGGGTGTTTTATGTAAGAGTATTGGGACCCGTATTGAAAACACTCAAAATACCTACACGCTCAAATGATGGACTGATCTGCATTACTGAACGTAAAAACAGAAGAGTAATGAGCCGTATGAAGAGTTTGTTTATCAAACCAAGATGTTAATATCTTCAAACCACATCACCACCCTTCCATTAGGCCTCTGCCCTGAATCGTGATGAAATGAGAAATCGAGCCTATGATGCCTATGAACAGCAAACAAAACAACACTAGGGATGCTGTCTCTTCAGGCTAGAAGGGCAGAGAAGACAAAAAAAAACCCATGGGGGAAAACAGAAATAAGGATTCTCCGTGTAACTGTTCGGGACTGTACCCTCCGGGGAGGAGAACGTAATACGCCGTAATAACATTAGACAGATTAGATGTGTTTTATGTGCTCGGCTGTACGGGTTCTCCCGTGCTGTTTGCCTGCCAGCGTGCAAGTAAGATAGGCAGAGCAAAACAATCGAGTACCGAAGACGCACGAGAAAGGATACGGTGCGTGGGTTTTATTTGGCCCAAGGGGGGGTGCGGGCCCGGTAAGTCGTGTCACATTGCCGGCGCCTAAAATGGAACCCAGGCAAAGGTGGTGAACGAAGCTGGCGTTACTTTGGGATACGGGCTATAAACAAGCAGAACCCGCCTTAAACCTTAAGGGTTCCCATGGTCCCGGGAATGGATGTCAAACAAAAACGAAAAAAGGGCAGACGTACTGCCGCGCGGTGACAATAAATAAAATATCAGTTCAGCGTTTTGACGACAAACAACGACGGCGACAACTTGCGCGCGTGTAAAGTCGATAATAGTGTGTGCGGTGATGTTGTCAGTTCGCTTGGAGGGGAGAGTGGTTGCTTGGATGTTTCGCGGATATGAAGATGTTCTTCGCTCTCCTTTTTGGCTCTCGATTGCGTAAAGAGGATCGGGCAATGTTTGAAAACACATCGACAAAACGGAACGAATCGTATATATACTTCCCGATTCTAAACTTGAGTCGCAGGTTTGGTTTTGTGCGGTAGTTTTGTTGGCCCTTTCGTGAGACAGGGGGTAAACGACAACACGTGCGCTTCCTTTTGTCGCTTCGACAAAGCATGTTGGGAGCAAAAGGTTAGAAGCTAAGCCGAAAGGAATAAACTCATCGTGCGGTGTGGCATGTGCAGGCTGTAGAATCAGTTTAGCAAGCGCTTACAGCGATTCAAACGTAACGATAGACACCAGATGTAATGCTAGGCTTTGGAGCGCCCCGTGTCGAACACGGATGTGAAGCGTTTTCTAGCACAAAGATAAGCCAACGATAAACCGCCCTGAAAACATCGCAAGCACCAGATGCTGTTTGGTTGTGTCGATTACACTCATGTTTACTGCATGCATGCCGGATTCTCACAAATTGAAGTCACAAAACCCCCCACCATCACTAAATGTGGGTGTTCCCAACCCAGTTCCGATACGATTTTTGCCAGTCAATCGGTGGCGATGATTTATGCAACAGGCTCAGAAAACGGACCGGACGAGTACGTTGTGCAAGCGAAGCGTTTAATAAAGTATTTATACGCGGTAGCTTTTCGGGTGGTTGTGGTTTTCTGTGATAAAAATGGGGCTTAGTACAAGAAATGTAATGCTGTGCGTAAAGAGATGGGAATATTTGATGGCAGCTGCGGGTGGATATGAATATTTAAACACTGATGTCTTTTGGCAAGAATTGGAACCGTTGAAGTCACTTCGGATTTGAGGTTTGCTACGTGATCTACCGTAGGGTCTTCATGAGAGATGCTTTTGGAGAGTATTTGAATGTTTGGTACAATATTGACAGCTGCTATTTTAACTGTGGTCTTGTATGCTTAAGGTTAAAAATGGTAAAGATGAATTAAATTGCATATTACCCAAACAGAAGAATAGAGTTGCATAGATTGCATAGAATTCAACGAAGAAAGGATTGATAATTTAAATTTGCTTAAATCGTCATCAATCTGCTTGAAATCGGTAAAACTTAACAAACAAATTGCTGACGAAACATAAATAAAGTCATATTGTTACGAGGATTGCATACTGTAGGGCGTTGAATTTATTCGAAAACTGTGAAGTAAAGTAGTTTATTAAAATTTAACTGGGTTGTACATAATTTTAAACATATTCATTTTGATTGAAACTGTTTTCGAAGGAAAGACTGTAAGTGCTTCTCCAGCGGGCTGTGATCGGTGCATTCACATGCAACCGTTGATCACACTGCAACGATTAGTAAGAAAGATGGAATGATATTTCATTGGTGTGATTAAGTGACTCGTTTCCTGCAAATGAAACCCATTGCGAAAATAGATAGAAATGTTTGATAAAATTAAACATGATGTGTTCGATGTGCATTGGGAGCAAAATTCCCGTCACCAAGGGCACGGGTGGTGTGTAAAAATGTCACAAAAATGTGACATTCTTTCTAATTAAATTTGAACACATAAGCGGCATAACTAAACATTACTTGCTAAATTATACTTTTGGTTTTATGAAATTAAAGCAGGGAAGAAATACAAAAACAAAAAAATGAACACGAACTTACACATCAACGCATAAACTGGCACATTCACTGCATCGTTTTGGAAAAAAGGTACAGGATAAGATCAAATAAGGGAACTGACGAACGACACGAGGTATGAAAAACAGAAACAACAATCTCCAAAAAACCAACACACACACACAGGCTCTCAATGCAAGGTTCTGTTCGGTTGCCATGGCGATCTCATCTCGGTCGAGATGGATGGGCCACTGTGTGGCAGAAATAAAATATCAGATTTCAGGCAAAAATTTTTATGACGCTCAGTTTATGTCGGTTTGTGCTGTGGGCTCGGTTATTATTAGGCGGCTAAAATCCACCAAAATCCATGGTACCGTGTTCCGGCAACAAGCGGGTGCACGGAGGGGTAAGGACGAATAAACATATCGCGGGATGCATGGCGCAGCATAAAACGCCCCACAACACCACACGCATACACAAATAATATGCGTTCTTCCACGCAGCATAAACAATGTTGTAAAAGGAAAGCAAAAAACGCGAAGGGATCGGAAAACAAAACAAGGAAACATCCATAAGCGTGGATTGTGATTTTAAGAAATCTCTCGAATGCTCTGCCCGCATATTGTTTGGCACTGCTCGCGCCCGGAGGGGGCGTTCAGTTTTCGTTTCCATTTTTCCATACATTACACTTCACCAACGCGGGAGAGCAAAATGAAAGATGGAGTACAGAAAAACAAAAGCTGGTACACACACACACACACACACAACAACAACAACCGTTTAGGAAGCGTTTCCATTATTTGCGAAATAATTGGCAGAAAGCCGCGAGCCATGTCGACAAATCACGGCCCTCCCCGGAAGGGTCTCTATTGTGAGGAGGTTTTTTTTTCTCCTTGCATTAGTTCTCTCTCTCTCTCTTTCTCTCTATTTTCCACCCTATCTGAAGAACTGAACCCAGGATGGGGCGCCCCATTATCCTTGGGCCATGTTTGCATGCTGTACTTCGCGTTTGAAGGAGGCGTCGATGTAATGAGGGTAATTTGGATTGTTTAACAAATTAGGGCCGTTTTATTGTGTCCATGGGAAGGGTCTTGCGGGAGAATGGCGAGGAAAAGGTGGTACGGGGTATTATGGTGGTTAATTTTGAATGAAATTCGTAGTCAGGCATTCGGATAAACGCAGGATTTACAAACAATCCCTGGTTGGTGAGGTTCAATTGTGAGATGATAATTAACTTGTAAGCTTGTCAACATTGAAGAACAAGCATTTCCATTGTAAAGGGAGATGTTTTTAAGTGACGAACTGAACAGACGAAATGATGTTGTGCGAAGAATTTACTTTGAGAATTTCTAGGGAATAATTAATTGTTAATTCATTACGCTTAATGGTATTATTTTTTTTTGGTTTGGTTCATTCCGGATCATTGGTTAATTTAGCTCACACAGGAACAAGAGGTCTATCAATTTACTGTGTATTCTCGATAATGGTTTGTTAATACTAAATTAATTTTTATACAAAAAAAAACCTTAAATAAGTTAATTAAGAAGTATTTTTTGTCACAAAACAATGATAAGATTTCTAATGTTGGCAAGCTTGTGTAATTTAAGCTGGAAGATAAAATGCTGTTTAAAGCAAACAAGCCGTGTAACGAAGATCCATCTTGTCCAGGTGCTTGTTCGTTTCTCTCAACCTTCAAAAGGAAGGAATAGAGGAATAAATCACTTTTCTCTCGTTCTTAGAGGTGAACGAAGCTGCCCAGCTCAAAGTCTTTATAAAAACAATAAACAACATTCTCTCGTTCTTCATTTTTAGACCGCCTTAGCTATCCTTCAAGTCTTTTAACTTAATGATACTGTTGTGTTAATAACTATCTAATTTTCCATATCATCATGAGTTGTTATGTGAAGCGAATTAAAGACGAAAATTAATATTTTTTAAAGTAAATTGAATAACTTGTTTTGTATTTATTTATTTTTCTAAGAACTCAATTTCTGCTTGAATCGTTTAAGGTGGTTTAAGAATATGATTTCATAATCATATCCAAATCCCCAAAACCCAAAATCGTAGTACACTCCTTGTTCATTAGTAACCTTGTCAACCGCTTGAATGCAAGCAAACACATCAACACTCGGACATTAAACGGAAAAGTTTATGATGAAAATTAGCAAACACACACAGACTGTTCCACATTATGCTGATTGAACCGATTTGAACATGGTTTGTACTGCAAACTTCCAACTTCCAGTGTGCATAACATATATCATAGCGGTTCCATACCGGGGTTTCCCAACATCCCATCCACAGTGCCGGGATAGGCTGGAAATAGCTTTTAATGGCTACGCACACACAGCACTCTTGACTCGTTAATCCGTACGATGCATTAAATGTGCACTTCGCATCAGAAGCGGCATCAACCATTTTGAACGATTTCCGATGCATTGTGGGAGGTTTTCCGTCGGGCCGATGAAACAACACGCTCGTTAACTGTTAGTGCCTCCCTTCTGCCATAAGCATAAGTGCATCGGTTGACCACCACACACATAGAGCCATACGGTGCACACCAACCCGGTGCACACGTGCGTCCCGTGCGTGTCGTGTGCCAAAACCGTTTCCCTGCCCATTGATTGGCATCGGTGCGATGTCATAATGAGCTAATTTGTGGCTTATTTATAAGCAATGTTTCATAAATTAGCATCGACAGCATCATCGACATCATCATCATTGTGAATGTTTTGAGGGTGGCCACTAGTACGTTGCGTTGTTTATCTTCCCTATCCGACGACCCGGTACACGACCCGGTTCCCGGTTTAATGCTTGTCGACAGCGCAAAGCGGCTTAAGAAGGATAAAACGCACGCATTTGCAGTTTACGGTGCACTTTTCCCAAGGGGCGGAGGGAGGGAGGGATGGGGGGGGGGGGGAGTGAAAAGAAATGGAATTATGTCCACTACAGCCTGCCACAGTGCGCATTGATGCTAAGCTCAGAAAGCATTAAGCTGGAGCAGCAGCTCCATTAGGCGGCTCTGTTCCGCAAAACCCCGGCCTCCGCAAACAGTCCGTTAATTAAACGCTGTAATGAATGTTAATTAATTTTAAATAATTTCTATACGGCAAAGTGATTAAATAATTACGGCAGAGGCTGGCCAGGCAGGGCAGCATCATGCGGTGAAAATGTTGCCAAGGATAATTGAGCCGGTGGTTCGTCGTCCCGAAGCTCTGGACCGAACCTTCTGCAGCAAATCTCGTACACGGTACGGTGGTGCAGACTTTTGAATGTTGTGCTGCTGTAGGCATTCGAGTTGATGACTTCAATCAAATCCGTAATTCTTAGCAAGTTGATGTTAGGGTTGTTGCAAGCGTTTTGCTTCATTTCGTCGCTAGCATACAATCTGCACCGATCGCTACTCAATGCGAACCCGTTCCGGACGTGGAACGTTTCGGAGTTGCTGTGGTGTGCTTTGTTTATATTTACGATTATCCAAAATCATAAAAATATTTCTCCATCACCGAGAGACGCTGACGTCGGTCGGGGCGTAATTTGCTTGTGCTTTTTTTTTTAAATTCGGTTCGCTCCTACTGCGGCTACTTATGCTACTAGTGCAAACCCCCCCCAAATCCCCGGCCACCCAAACCAGGGTTGGTTAATGTGTGTGTTCGCTCGGAAGTACTGTAGACAAACACATTGCGAACACGATGGAGTATCGTGGAAGATGGAATGGAGTGTGTTTAATTTTAGGAAGGACTCTCAATGCGTAAACCAAAGTTTGCCAATCAGCAATCGCAAATCGATGCGATGGCAGTTAGAGAGCTGCAATAGGCATTTGTATCGTTTGGACACGCCTTCTTGACATCTTTTGGCGCCTTCTGCAGCGTGCAGAGTGTAACACAAGAATGTACATAATATAAATATGATAACTTACTATTATTACAATATACAGTAACCATAAGTGTTTTGTTTCATTAGTAACAAAGAGCACGGATTGACCCACAACCCACAGTTTAGACGATGAATCTGACAACTTGATTCTGTTGCATAAAAACGTGAAAAGAGCATACCTTTCTTACGAATATTTACAACAAATATCGAAAATAAAGCACTGTATCGTTTGTCACAATTAAGAAATAAATAAATAAAGAAAATAAGAAATGTTTTGTTGGTGTAGCAAATTATGGAAAAAGTAACACAAAAATAGGATGAATAATGCAAAAAATATATAAAATATATAAACGACATTAATAGGTGTTAGTTCAAACGATTAGATAAGAGTGAATGATTATTAGAGTGAAGGTAATAACAGCTCACTGAGCTGAATTGACTCAGAATGAGTGAGAGAGTTACATTACAGAGCTCTTTTTTTTCATTAAAAGGACAACAAAGGAGTCAGGAGGACAACAAAATATAAATTACAGAAAAGAAAATGAAATGTGTGTGATGTTTTAGCCATGACAGTTGATAGACGCCACACACTGTTATACGTGGTGACGAAAATAATTCATTTGTGACTTTTACCTCCGCGAGTAAATATAAGCGCAAGTGAGTCGTAACGATTATTTGTCAAAATTAGAATTACCTCACTCAGTCTCGTTCACTTACTCGTTATGCACATCACTAGTTTGGATGGATTGGAGCGAGGGGATTACAATACATGGAAATAATTAATAAAGAATCACATTATGCGACATTTTATCGTAAAAATATACCATTAAAATAAATGTTCGTATTTTGATGAATTTTCGTCATAATATCAACTGGCTATTAATCGTAAATAATTTGAAACAGTTTGCTTTTAATCGCAAATAAATTCAACCAATCATAACCATTACTTTTCCTCGCCGTTGTCATTATTTTTGAGTGACACAAGATAAAAAAAACCCCCTTGGTACAATGTTGCAGTCGGAGAAAAACTTATTCCTGTTTCTGGTTCCGACGCATGGCAAAAAAAGGAGACCATTTCAATTTAAACCATACATCTTAATTTACCTTCTACTCGATGGCACCTGCGGCTGCTAAAAATTTTCTGCCCAACCTGGTCCCGTCCCGACCGGGTTCCGGCAAAACCGAAAGCAAGGAATCGCATAAATTTCAATACAAAACTGTGCCAACCGTGTCACGGTGCCGTTGACATTTTGCGCTGGAACCTGTTCAGACGCGCATGGTCAATCGTTTTGCAACAACAAAAAAATGAAAGAACGCAACTAATTAGCCCCGGTGGTCCACCCAGAGAAGCCCGCGTGTGGCCAAGAACATCGATACGGTTGCTGTTTTGTTGCCATTTTACGAAATCGGGCCGGGAAATCAATTTCTCGTGCGCTTCCTCATGCGTTTTGTCGATATCCAATCAACACCGCCATGATGTACACCCCGGAACAGGCAGCAGCGGCGGGAGAAATATTTCGAAATGGACCGCGCATATCCACTGCCGCCGCGATCGTTAACACAAATTATCACAGCAATATTGCCCCCGGATATGGAAGCGGTTTGGCTGCCGCCTGTTTCGCTGTCTGCCATTTAGATGCCGGTTTGTGGATGCTGTGCGATCAAATCCTGCATCAAAAAAACCCCTTCCGGAACGCTTTGTGGGGCGCAGATCAAAGGGAAGGAACCGAATCGAAAAGAAGCCTGAAACCTGATTTTCTTCAATCGCCAGCAACAAATGCGTTTTAGACGTGAGGGAAGGGACTAAGGGGGGAGCTAAGGAGGGATACCAAAAAAAAAAAAAACACGAAATGATTTGAAATGGCAAGAATAATATATCCGATCCACTCGGTCCAGTGGGGTGAAGTAGAACTCCTTGTGCGAGATGAGCCAAGGTTTGTGCACGTGAGTGCAAAAATAGAACTTTTGGGGCAAAAAACACTTACGGCAAAGTGCGTCGTTAGAAGATATACGCGAGACGGAGATGTCGTAAAGAGTACAAGGCCATATAGGGCATACTGTAAACCAGCAGTTTGATGTCGATCATTACAGCTGTGAACTAAATCGAACATTTTTAATAAGCCATTATTAGATGATTTAGTAAAAATATTCATGATAAATATTCAAAATAGTGGGATATACTAATGTTTGACAGAGCCCGGTCAGTTGGCAATTATTCCGGCTGAAAAATATGGAGTCTCTTTCAAAAACACATCCTTTCAAATGTATTTCTTGTGACTAATCATCGACACCAACTGTGCCCTATCTGTGAACACCGTTTATTAATACAATGTTTTGATCATATTTTCATAGCCAATGGAATGTTAGTCTTAGTGAAGTTAATTAATTTAATTTGCGTTTAAATATTGTTCTATTAACTTCAGACCTGATCAGAATTTTGACTGCACAGCAGCTTTTTTTTCACATTCCACAATCATTTTAACGGTTGTAGACGAGAAGCAACTTGATACTTACTAAACATATTAGACATATTAGACATATTATACATATTAGAACCCGCACCGACCACATAGATACAGTTTGAATAGCTTATAAGTTCATGTTTAATATAGTTTTAAATAATCCAATATTTCTTTTTAGCGCATGTCTTCCTGAGTCGTCTTCAAGTGCGAAACACGACTAGGTCATTGCTATATAACCTAGTCTATTTGCCCAAAAACTCATACCCCCAGTAGTTTCAAGGTTTTCTTTGGTATGTAAGTGTAACTGTAAGTGGAAAGTGTTAAGTGTGTGTCTAACACCTAATAATGTCCTTGATATCTAAATCGTTAAGACCATAACGAACAGTATGTCTCTACGGCAAGTTGTAAGGATAGTTTGAACAAAGGACCTTACATCGAAAAGTTTTAGAATAATTTGTTTATTGATTTTTTTATTAAAAAGTTAGACATAAAAAAATGTTACAAAAAATGCTAATAAAATAGCAATTTCATGTACCTTGCGTAGTAAAAAAGCCAGGAAATAGCGTTGTGTAAAATATTTTTTAACAATTTTTAATCTAAACAGGTAGCATATGTTGCTACCGAAACCGTCTTGTTCTGCTTGCGATCGATAAAACAAGTTCTTATGTTAGTTTCTTAGTCGCAATCAATATTACTGTACTATCTTAAATCATTTGGTTGTTTTGATCACTTTGGGACACTTTCTAAGGCTCGATCCAGCCTTTTGCTTTGTTTGTTCACTGTTGTTCTTGCTTTGGTTCATTTCTCTTCTTTAATCTTTCGATGATTTATAATGGTAATAAAAACTATCCTTAAAAACTTATCCTTAAGTTATGCGCCTATTGGTGAACAAAATTCAAATTATACTCATGAATAGACTAGATATCGAGTCGCAAATATTTAAAATGTGCGTTATTGATACTTATTTTTTTCAGTTTAATAAGGGCCTAGTCGACTATAGTACACACAACAGTGTCTTTTTGACATAGATACACATAGATAAGTGACTTGGAAGATATAGGACGAGTGTCACATCCATGGCAAGAGTGGCATAAAATCTTATTCACACAACGACCTATTCGGTCCACAAACCACCATAGTCCACGATTCTTAATTTAATTTGAATGGATCGCTTGTTCGATGTTCCCCAAAAAAGGAACGGTGCACATTGTTCCTAGAAAGTTCTGTTCCAAACACAGAAAATGATGCCAGAAATTAAGCGATAAATTTTCAGCATGTAATTTTATCACCGGTACTGACAATTATACTGTGGTAATTTTACACCCAGTGCCATAAAGCACGGTTTGTCGGCGACAAACATATGATTTCCTTGCCGTCCCACTTTCCAACAAAACCGATGTAAGTGTGCAAAATTGCACATTTTAAATCATTTTCAATTCACCACAAATCACCGATAAGATTCATAAAAACCCCCTTCAACCGATAGCCCCCCCCCGGTTTACAGCGATGCTTGTGCCAATAACCCAGAAGTGTCTGAAGAGACCTTCCGTCAAGCGTCTCTCACCCCACAGACGAAGAGTAATGATGCGCACACTTGACTGACGCGATTGCAAAAGAAAGTCAGGGGGGGAAAAAAGTGCAACGATCGGCAGTATCTGAGAGCAGTGTCCTAAGTAGCTTTTTGAAAGTCTGCCGCGAATGAGCATCGGCAAAGCGTTTGCTTTTACGCGAAGCTTTTTCTGTGGCCCTTGTTTTCCGCGTTTCCTTTCCTGCCGTTCGTTGCAGACTGCCCTCGGTAAGCGACAAAAAAAAAAAGAATAACCATTGGGAAGGGTCATCCGGGCGTGCATATTCATGAGCGTTTGCATCGTGGTGGAGTACTAGAGATGTGCATAGGTAGTAAAGCCAACATGCCGAATACAGTCTCTAGAGGCTGACGGTGACATCGATACATTTTCCGCAAACCCCCCACAGCGGGGGTTGTTGGCGAGAAGAGAGAGGGGAGGGGGGGGGGGGGCACATTCCGTCCATATGTCACCAGGGCCGTAGGGCAAGCGGCGCAAACAAACAACCACTGCCCATCTGGAAGAACGGGCGCAAAATTTATTCATCGACCAAGAGCTAATTAGTGCCGTCGTGAATGCATACGCGTCGCGTATCGTGTCTAGGCGGTCGATCTGGCCCGAGCAGATGCACTTGTACGATTAAGTCGCATCCCGGGGAGTTGAGCGCGGTGCACTTGTTGCCACCGGGAGATGTTAACGGATGCCGCGTCTCGTGCAAAATCTTTCGATCTTTGTGCTATTTTGTTTAGGTTTGCAGTTCAAATCTATTTTAAAACAGCATACTATCTATACTAACCAGGCATCCAATGTTGCAAAAACGATCTTTATATTTTTTACGTAAAATTTATAAAGGTGAAGAGAATCTGTTCAAAAATACTTTAAAATATCTGGGATACTAATTTTATTTATTTTTATATTATTATCAACATCGTGTTAAGTTTTATACAAATTTTACAAATCATTTCCTTGTTGCAAATTGCTTGATACCGGGCATACTCGGTTAGCTACTAATATTAAATGATTTGTAATTCATTTTAACAATCAAACAATTAAATTTAATTACTTTTCTACATGTTTTGTACCTTTTTTACTTTCCATTAAACTATCGCGATTGGTAAGGTTAGCTAAATTGTTTCATGTTATAATTTTCTTCAGATAATACCTTATTACGTTTCATGTTCCAAAGAGCTCCAAGTTCCCATACACTATAACTAAATTATTATAGACCAGCTGAAAAATTCATTACATGTAAACAACAACCTTTGGTTAATTATTTGACAAATGATGATTTTTCAGAAGGAAAATATCTATAATTTTAAACGAAAAATCAGCATATGAAGTTCGGGTCCTTATATTAGTTATAGAGCAGCCGTAAAATATTTATTAATTGGTGAATTGGATTACTTTGCTGAACGCTTGTTTACAATCTCCCTTTCTGGTTAGGAGGACATTTGAATTTTCTTAAATTTTCGTACATTGATGAAGAGATTTTACTAATTTGTCTTATGTGTTACACGAAGAAAGGGCACCATGCTATATAAAAAGCGAAAAACATGTAAATAATTAAAATGTATCAAAACCAGAAATAAGATCACGATATAAGACCAAAAATGTTAATTGTATGATTAAAATAAATACAATAGAAATACATAAATAACTAAAAACATAATAAATAAATAATAATGCATAATAAATTAGGTATGAAACAAAGAAACATGAACGTGCTGGAATAATTTAAACGAAAAAGCCTACTAAACAAAAATCAAATCATATTAGCTTGATTGAAAGAAACAAATAAGTGCTTCAAGGAGCAATTTCTTCCCAACGAAACTTCCTAAGCCGGTCTAATCTGCAGATTGATTAAGCTAAGTGCTGCAATCGTTATCGTCTCGACCCTTTACACGATCAATAGCATAACTAATAACACTTTTTCCGCACGATTATGTTTTTCCTTGCTTCCTGCATTTTTTTTTCTTTCACCCAAACATCCAAAGGTCCCCCACTTATGTGTCCCCCACTTTATCGAAAAATGAGCTACTGGCCGAAGGTTTTTGTACTGTAAGCCGGGTAAGTATCACAGGGTGGAAAATCCCACCACAACCGGTGTCGGATAATTTGTACCGAAGACCGAACGGACTGGAGCGACACGGAAAGGCAAACACAGGAACTGCGTGCAGTGCCCGGTGCTGGACTGGCGGCTCATTTTCCAGAAGCTGCACATCGGCACCACACAGCACATATGGAAACTTTGCCGAACAAACCAGACATCGTAAAAATAAAACTCGAAACAAACAAAACTTTCGGCCATAATTTAGGCCCACCCAGTCAGCGGTGTGTACCGGTTCCAGCGGTGGAAAACTCGGCAGCATCTTGTACGGTGTTCGGGGGGATTTCGAAGAAAGAAATCACCCTGAAAAGGAGAAAGAATGGAGCGAGAGAGAGAGAGGGAGAGAGACCAGTCAGTGAGTTTGGAAATAAATTTCAACACATTTTCCTGATAAGTCTCTGAACCGGCCCCTGGTACGCTATTTGACGGCTCATCGATGTTTGGATGGTTGCTCTTTTTCTTCTGCTCCTGCCTTTTCCAATGATGACGATTTGTCGCTGTTTGGGTGGTGTAATGGCAGACAGGAGAATAATCCACGCAATGTGGAAAACTTCAATTTGGAATGTGAAGCATTTTTTGTTCGTTATGAAATCTATATTGAAGTTTGGTAGCACTTAGACATGGAGATAATCCTTTTGTCCTCCTTGGTTAATCTTTAAAATAATCCTAAATGAATTATGGAATGCTTGCAGAAGGACACACATTTTAACAAACATTCATAAACTAAATTTGATGCAAAGTTGGAAGCGTGATAAGCGATCTTGGGTGCATTTTTCAGTCATTCGAAAGATCATGTGATCATTTCACCCGATTACGGCAAGAGTATTGAAATATGTAATTAATTTTGATTGACTCTAAATGCCCTCATATTAAACAATAAGTAAATAAAACAAATTATAACAAGTTTCTTTTTTCCCTTTGTTTCTTTTAGGACGAGCAGTCATCACATTACTTGATGGTGCAATATTGTGAACACATGCACGCATACACTGAAGTGATAATTAGTTTCAGTTTTACAACCTGCTTCCTACATAAATTGATCATTAAAATCTGGCCATTAGCGCTAAGATCATCCGTAATGCGTACCGCGTTAAAGCGGTATCCGCTGAATGGATAGTGTATGTGGCGGGTTTCGTTTTAAAATTCATCCACCCCGTTTAGCTTCGGTTATGAGCCACGGTAATGACAATCATAATGCCGAGAGCAATCCGATTCACCCTTAAACATTCATTACCGGCTGCTTGAGAGACGGATGATTGGTGTAATGAACATGCTAATTTTCAGCTGCCCCGACAAGGCAATAACAGCAACAGAGCCCGTATCAGGTTGCGTATTGGCCGTGGTGCTGGTCGGGTGGCGTTGTGGGGGTGAAGGTTGTTGTGTGCAGAAATTTTGCTGACCGTGAGAAACCCATCAAACTGTCTGGGTGCATCATACGCAGCACGGGAGGCATGTTAGTTTCCTTCCGACTCGGCAGTCCGGTCGAGTTCCCGATAGGCGTTGGCGTTTGGGAGTGCAATGCAGGATCTGTACGTTTCAGCAAGATAAAGGGCACAGTGGGATAGAAATGAGTTGGTGTGTGATTAAAGATTTTACTTATTTTATTAGAATTTTTTTTATTTTAACGGAAGCAGAAGCAAATTAACGAAAGCACAAAAAAAAGAACTGAAATCGCTCACTCGCCTTCATCGGTTATTGGAAATTATTATTGCTTAGATGCTTATATTCACATGATATATGTTATTGGAAAAAAGCGAGTTTACATTAAAATCTTTAAGGTATTCTATAGTTCATGGCTGGTTGAGTTTGAAAACTGAGCATCAAACTTTAAGGGCTTGTAGCTCATTAATGATCCAGACAATTCGAAGATATAGCATAGGATAACCGATGTGAAAAACCTGTAGATATGTCCACACCAAACTCCAACATACATTCAGAATAGATCCAAATTAACAAATATTGTTCTCAAATTCCCACACGATCAAACACATGTTCAAACAACACCCAAAAATGTATCAATATTGCTGTAAGAATTGCCATTTGATGTCTAAAGTTTGAAAACCATCTGAAATTACTACATCCAACAATGTACTAATCACAAAAGGAAGCTGAGATGAATATTATTATGGTGGCTCCCAGAATCGTTGAATGCGATTAACATTAAGAGACTTAACATTTGTTGATTAAGACCCGTGAGGTATTTGACTTTTAATTCAAATAGACAGAACAAGGGAAAATCTCTCAATATCCGTTTTATATGTACTCTAACCATTAATGGTGATGGATTCTAAAACCCTATTGACATTTAGTTCTCCAAAATATAACATAGGACATACTAGTTTGGACATTTTGTCGCACAACTATTGCCCACTGTTGCTCACAACAGATAACCTAGCGTGGCAGTAAGATCCGTACGGGCTTCTTACTCCCCGGCAAACTACCTGGCACAAGCCAACCGAAGGCACATCACTGTAGTGGGTTGATGCTGATGCTGGTGACCTGCCGTTATCCACTTTGTTACCTTCATTAAACAGGCGGGCAACTCGTGGTGAAACCTCTGGCCGATCAATTTGTTCTTCCCTTTTACCAGCGAGATTTAACTCGAGTCAACGTTTTTGTCGCACCCGTGGAAACCGACCTCAACCAAGGAGGCCCTTGGTCTGGGCAGAACTTCGCCGTATCACCCATTCCCCGCGAAAGATGCCTGCCCTTGCAAACCTTTGCCAGAGCTCTCATCATCACCGCACAGAAAACTCAACCGAATGCGCCATAAAACGTAGCTTTGTGGCTTAATTTACTGTAAATAAATGTGGTAATTAATATTTTTACAGCATAAAACCGCTCATTCCGCTGTTATTCCGGTGGAGGCCGAAAGGGGGGGATTTTTCCCGTTCCCGGGGCGCTGCTTTTATCGTTGTTCCACTAGCGGTAGCTTTTGGGCATTGTGGATGCGAGGTTGGGGATTTCGCCGGCGGTCCGGGGTGACCAAACAAAACCGTAGGTGCGGAGTTGGTCGATGAGTTTTGGGATTTATGGTAATTAAATACATGCAGTGATGCATGAAAAATTACTCCATCCGGTGAGATGTTTGGAGGATACGAGTGTGTGTGTGTGTGTGTTTGTGCGGAATGGTAAGGATTGTCGATTCGCATCGCTCCATTCACTCCGGCCGTCGAGCGTACGACTGGTCGGAAATACACTAAACGTTTTATGGAAGGTGCTTCAGATATTGTGGTATTGAAGAAGCGGAATGCAAAAGTGTGTTCTTGGCGAATGATTCACCTGCAACACCTCGTTGCAGGATTCTTTCGATGAGTCACACAAAGAAACACTGTTTGTGCCTTTGGGTATCGATCGAATGGCTATCACTTCCATTACATCGCTTAGAAAAACTAGTATAAATATCATAAAGAGAGGAAAATTAAAGAAGAATAACTGACTCAACTAAACTTACTAAATAAACCTAAGTATGATAATAAATAGGATAAATCCTGATAATTAAAAAAGGCTGTTCGTATCCAAACTTTCTCAAATACTCACAGCTCAAACAAATTATTTAAATATACACAACAGAATATTGAAGACATCCTTTTAAACATGATTTTTTAAGTGTGATTTCGAGTTCCAGATATTCATTTCATTGAATTTGTTCTAGAATTCATTTTATATTTCGTTTGGACATCGAAATATTGTAAGATATACAGTGGGAACCGTTTTAAAAACAAGACTCGCATCAAGTTGTATAACTCTTCATAAAGTTTAAACAGCGTACCAGTTAAAAAAGAGTTGCATTCTTAACCCATCCATCCGAACAATCGATCAACCAAACCCGCTATGATCCTTTTTATCAACAAAATCGGACCCGTTCTTTGTGTCCACGGAAGATTGGGAACTTCATTGTGTGTGCATCCATCCCGGTAATGGTCGTTTAAAAAGCAAGACGAAACCGAAAACTAATTAAATCCTACCGCACTATTGTGACCACCCCCGGGAGGAAGGAGGCACGGCCAGTCCGGAGGCGGTAAGGCGACATATTAGAAAGGCAAGATAAACAAACGCCTCGCGTCACCACCAAACAGCCAGAAGGGAAGAAAAGTTGGGTCACAAAAAAAAAAACACGCGACATGAAACGTGCATTACGCGGCCACGGGAACATAATGCCAGTGTAAATAGCGGGTTTTGGGTTGGCTTGAGCTTGAGCGGGAGCTGGAATCGATTGGCGTTCGCCTGCCCGGGACGATCGGTTAGATTTCCGGGTGAAGCCCTGACAGTGGAAAGGGTTTACCAAAGAGAGACAGCGAGAGAAAAAAAAGGGGTAGTAGAGTGTACCCCGTACGATCATGGCGGGAACAATAATAAGATGAACGGAGAGAGAAAAAAAAAATCACGACGAACCATTCGTCCGGGTTGATGCATTCCTTTGGTGCGTTCTCAAACGGTGGGAACGTCCCAGAAGGTTCGTGGGCAATAGTTCGTCTTCCAAGGTACACGGAATGGGAAGAGAATCCCTTTGCGATCACCGTACCATTACCTTCAAAACACACACTTTTACAAGGTACGAGATAGTAACGGGGAAAATTTAAATGCCATTAATTAACACAAACCTTCTCCTTACCTTTAACTCTACGTACGCGCGGCGTATGTTGGTTTCGTTGCCTTTTTACACCGTTCCTTTCCTAGGCTCCGGGTGGCTAGGTTCGACTGCTCGCAAAGGCTGCCTGGAACGTCAGCACGCTGTCGGTATGATCTTCACCCTTACGGCACGGGATGTGCACTGGATCACTGATTCCCACTTTTTGCTCCTTTTCACCAACCTTAACACCACCAATAAATATTATCCTCTAGCACGGTTTAATGACGTGGGATGGTTTTTTTGTGTTGTTGCTATTTCTAAATTCTTCCACCAACCGCTTCCCCGTCGGAATTACACTCGTACGATACGATAGGAGCCCGTTTTTACAAATGACACCACGGTTACGATCACATTCAGACATTCAACTCACGCACACGGGACATCACCGTCAACATTTGCTCTCACATCATAACATTTTACAGGACGTGTTATACACCAAGCGTCCACTGGCTGTCTCGTCCTGTTCCCGTCGAACAAAATCAATCCACTACACGATCACTTGTTTGAGATTTTCCTGAAGCGAAGGAGAGAGAAAAAAATAACGACCCAAAAACAGTTACAAACACCTTCAATGATTTTGTAGGTCTGTTTTCCTTCATCATCTGTTTTTTTTTTATTTCTTCATCGAAAACCCCTAACGATAAGCTCTCTATCACTTCCTTTCACACGCATTTCTTCATTTACCGCTGGTTAAAAATTAACATCGATAACCATGAAATGTGTCTTAATCGATGTTAATTGTCGTCCCTGAAACGAAGATGCCGATCCCGCAGCAAGTTGGTTGGTGCCGCGTTTTACACACACACACATACTTCTCATGATCGTACATCGGTTTCGATCGTTTTACGGGTGTCTTAATGTAACGATAATTGTGCAAATTAATCAGCGTACACCGGTGACGATAATAAGGGTGTGATAGAACGAAGCCTCCCAGCATGCCCGTCTGGCCGCCTCAGTGAAGCAGAAATAATTCGACTTAATTACAGCTATCGCTATCGAGAATAATGTAATTAATATCGTGCCAAGAAAGGTTGATATTGGACCCAAATGAGAACTGTAGTAACTGATAATTTATGTAGCTGCAGGGTAGGGTTACAAAATGTTTTATCTTGCTGTTAAGCGTGCGTGTAAAACTTTGCTGATAAACGCTGCTTTTCATTATACATGCTCTGGACGAAGAATAAAATTTAACAATTGCACACATAAAAACTATTATAAGAGCTGTTTTTTTCATCAAAACCCAGTATTCAGAATAGTTTACAAAAAAATCAATTCTTCATAATCATTATTACTATTATGTACAATAAAAGCTTAATTTTAGCTTAACAAGCTGGACTTTTCTTAAACAGTTTTGAATGTTTATCGATCCACAAAATCCAAATCGAATGTTTATTAATCGTGCAATTAAAATACATACTTCAATAAATTCAATGCTAAGTGTTGCATTAACTTCATACTGCAATTTTAAATTGCTATTAATATGATTGTTATTATTTTATACTAATAAAAATCTAGCTTTAACCTTATTTGTATTTACAATTAAACAGATTTAAAGTTTACTCGTATTAATAAAATAAAATCAAAGGTAAAATTTGCGTGATCTTTTTTTAAATTTGTATTACGAGGTTTGTTGGTTGAATATATTTAAATTTTTGTGATTTCTTTTTTTGGAAAGAACAAGTTTCATAAACCTTTTCTCTGAATAATAAATCAGGTTCATCGGTTTAAGAAATAGAATTATTAAAATGTTTTTTTATGGTTCTACGTTAGCCAACCATGTGCTTTTAGTGAACAATGCAAGCAAAATGTATAACAGCAATTCATAAATTAGGTTCAATGCATAAAATAAAACCAAAACTAAAAAACGACAATCAACAAAACCACCAATTAGTGTGGCACATTTTACACCGAAAACAGTTTAATTCGTCCAGTCGTCACCGGGTGGCCAATCATTTACGGTGGCCAGTTTCGGAAAAGGTTAACGATTTGAAATACGCAAAAGAAAAAAAACCCGTCCAGACCAAAAGTGTCCGGTGCGAAATTAACGCAAAATTAGATCACGCCTGGAGTCACCTAAAAGCCCGCGTGAACCGTAGCGAATTTGGACCGAGAATTTATCATTCTCACACCTACCATATCGCGATCCTCTAATCGAACGCTTTTCGCGCTGCTGCCAGAAGACAGATGCAGATGCGAAAGAAGCAGATCGGATCGTTATGTTTGTGCTGTTGGACAACGAGTGGGTGGGCATTATCGCAGCACAAAGTAAAAAGCTGTGAGTCGAAAATCCCACGCCACCATTAATTTCCGCCAATTCATTCGTCACACGGTGTGATTGTTTTTTTTTTTTAACTCTTGTCGCTTTTGTCCGCTTCACTTTGTCTGAGGGTTTGAATTTGGTTCTTTGTGTGCTAAAAGGCAAGCCATGTTCATGCGGCACTAGTTGTCATTTACTGCACCAAACCAACCACTCGCGGCTCTAATATCTTTGGCGGCGAAGGCTGCGCGTGCAATAATAACACTTTCACACTTGAACCCGAAATAAAATGCGCCCTTTTTCTTATGCGCCTTCCTTCACTCGATCAGGGCGAACCGAGCGCAACTGATCGCGAAATTGCCTTTGGGGCACACGGCACGGGACACCCATCATCACGTTCCCCTCCCCCCCCCCCCTGTTTCGAGTATTCGCAGGCGATCATGGTGGAAGAATTAAGCTAAAGAGCAAAAAACCCGGCACCTTCCCGAGGTTCCTTTCTATCTTTCGCGAAGTCTTGAACGATGCTTGCGATGATCGGCCTTTCAACTCGACTGCCGGCGGAGTACATTTCGGCGGGTGTAGCAACGCAAAACGCGCGTTACAACTTAATCTTGCACAATCTTGAGGAAATGTGTTGCACATTTGGACACCGTTTTGCTGCTCACACACTGTACAAGCTCGCAACGCACGAACATAAAAGAAAACCGCACACAAACGCGTCAGAGCACCAGAGCTGGCAGCATCCAACCAATCGAAGTTGGCGGGTTTTTTTTCGCTTAATTTTGTTGCTGCTTTGCTGTATATCTTATCAACACATTTGGCAACCTATTGGGACATAAACAACCGCACTACACACTCACTTTTATATAGTTTTTCTTTTCCTATAAAACACACCCTTTTTTTCACCGATTGCAATTGGTTTTAGCGATGCTTGAACACGGAGTTGTTGCTGATAGTTTCGACCCCAGCAACAACACAGACGCCGCAACAACTGTGGTAATTGTTTTGTAAGCACAGTGGCACTGCACACCCAAACGACTCGAATGCCAGTGGAAAACAACCGTCGGTTGTTTCCCGAGCGGGCACGTTTTGGGTTTTTGCGGGTTCGCCTTCTGGTTCGTTCCTTGTTGCCGTTCGGTTCAGGTTTCCGTGGCGAAGCGATGTTCTTTTTCACACGCGCCGCGGCATCCCTTTTGTAATGCGCGCGCGAGTGGGAACGGGATGGAGCGAGCACACTTTTACGCAGGTGCCATCTCACGTTCGTGTCCGAAGCGCGGTAACCGAACCACTGTGCCGTTGCCTTGGGGACGCGTGAGTAAAAAGAGATGTAATGCAGTGAGATGAAGTGAACGGGAGTGCGAAAGTGAGCTGGGAATATACTTCTTCAGTATCAACGCTCCATCTGGCCGATCCCCGCACCGAAAGGGGTAGTTTTGGGGTGCCGAAGAACCAAATGGGGGAGCTAAATCTTCGTATTTTCTCCGTTTTCTGGAACCGTTTCCCTTCGCCGGGGTTCACGGAGGTGCAACCGCACCAACAAACGGAGGTTTGCTCTTCGGGTTTTCGCACGATACGCGCGATTATCGCGCTTGCGAAGATTAGATGCGTTTGCCGTACAGTGCAGAACAGAACGGGACGGACGATGTGGATGGAGTGCGACAGACGGGCTGCAATGCCGGAGTTGCAGGCGTATGAAGCCGATGGAATGGATCGGCACATAATGCATTTTAATATTATATCGCGCTCTACGCAGGACCACAGATTGAACTGGCGGATGGTGCTGATGATGCTGATAGATGGGGGTCGATCATCGGGCGTCGTAAATGGCGAAGAAAAACAATTTGTCAAATGATCGTTAAAGATCGCGGTGCATTCATTTTGTTTCTGTGCGTTGTATCTTTTCCGTTTAAGCTTTTCGCGAGCGAATGTTTTTTTTTGTATTGCGAAAGTGCTGAATAATTTGAATTCTTTTCAATTGATATCCATTTGAAGGAAGGTGTATGTGGCTAGGCCATATTTCTTGAAGAAGTTGTATTGAATGTTATTGAATGTAGTATAGAATAAATGCGATGAAGAATTGCACTAAGTGTTATTAGTTTTTATTTAGGTTTTCGTGTTCAACAATGAATATTCCAAAGTTGATTGCGTTCCCACCCAGAATGCCTACATCGAGTAGAGATTTTAGAAATAATCGCGAAGTCATATTTGTCTACGTTCTAATTTAATTAACATTAGGTTTCTACATTCTAATTTTCTAGTATTGCATCAAATTAATTTAGTTTGTGAACATTTAATCTATCAGAGCTTCAGTTAAGTAACACTGGGTTGTTGTGTCCAAGATCTCCGCGGTTATAGCGGGTTTTTTTTTTATTAAAATCACTTTTCTCATAAATAAAAAGATTCCAGATAGTCCCTGCTAGAGCTCTGGCAAACGAAAAACAAATTATGACATTCCCTCCACACCGCATCTACGAGAATTTCATGGAAGGGAACGAATTTAACATGAGTTTATTATAAATTTAGCAACAAAGTCTTCAAGAATACTTATTAATTCTCTAATTATCCAACGAAAAAGCAACCGGAGTACGTTGGCGCAACATTCTAACGTGAAAGAAAACATCAAGAAAAAGCAAAACTAAACATTAATCTTTAAAAAAAATCCCAACTGCATACAGACGGTCTCATGATGACACACAGAGAGAAGTTTGCGTTACGGTTTGAAGACGTTGGGGAATGTCTTTGTCGTCCAATGTTCAGCCGAGCTTCAGTCGATGACCGCCATTCATATGCGAATGCCTAGCATGGCAAGAGCACATTATGTTGAGAGGGGAAAGGGAGGAAACTATTGCTTTCGGATGTCGGTGTGTGTATGTTTATTATTATTACTATCACCGGTCTGAAAGTGTCTTTTTGGGTGGTGGAAGTCAAACGTAACACCAAGCAAGGTAGCGGCAGGCTGCAGGCTCCGTCATCTTCAATCTAATGGTTAAGGTGAATACGTGACTTTTTCTCGCCTTTCACAATGGCGAACGGGTGTGACAATCAAAAGGGCTGGGGACAGACAAAACTGCCGTGGAGAAAAATGCTTTTGAAAAGGTGAAATTTTGTCTGTAAAAACGGTGTTAGCTTACGGTTCGGAAGCGGCACGGTTGTATTTGGAGATTGAAACCGTAATTTAAAGTTGCCAGAAATCGCACACAAATTACATTTAACATTACATTTAAATGTTGCACCACTACACACAAACAAAACACATCAAGAAATTCTCAAATGTGAACAGCTATTATCGTTCTCCGTGTTCGCATATCCCGTGTACACACGGTGTATCCGATCGCACGTGCTGGTTGCAAAATCAAAGTAAGCCGTTACGACGATCGTTTCTTTTGATGCGTTTTCCTGGCTCGCGTGCTCAGCATACGATCCGTGTGCCGCCGAGTAGATAGCTTTACTTTCGTTTCATTTTTTTTTATTTACGTCTGGCACAGTTACCTCCAGCATATTTTGACGACAGCCGAACTTGGTCTTGCCAGCAGGGTGTTCTGGAATCGTTGGTCGTTATCCATCTGTTTCGCTACAAGCTCGTTTGCCTGTGTATGACTCCCAAAGACTAACAGCTGAAACTGTCCAATGGAGTCGCAACCGTTCACACATGGGATTGTTCTGGCCGGAAATGGGTTGGCCCATTTGATCCCGACTTCAAAAGCTTTTGAAATAAGATCATTAGTGGTGGCAAGCCACCGGAGGTATTGCTTAAAAAAATCGAGAAATTGACGAGAGTTATTAAAATCGTAAAGCACTGCAAAATGATTGTTTTTTGTTTTGTTATTGTGTTTTTGTATATGCTTTACTTCTATTTCTTATTTATTTATTTATAATTACATTTTGACAGATCTTTGCCGTATTATCAAATTTATATTTTTTCTTGTTGTATATTTTATCATTTTTGATTTCTTCAATGTTCTGTTAGTTGCTTCACATTCATTTTGATTATTTGTTTGTTTAAGATTCCTTAAACTCAAGTTTATGGATTCTTTTCTACGACCCCTTACTTTGCAATTAGCAATTTGTACATGTTTTGTATTTTCCTTCTTTTATAAGTTAGTATCAAAGATCAATAATATCTTTCGAAATTGATATAATGAATTAAAAATAAACAACAAGAACAAGAATGTGAAAGTCGTTGCTTTGTTATATTGAACTACTGTGTTACGTTATCCACTTTTAGTAGATCGACAGATTAGTTCGAATTAGAATTATATATATAATTATATCTTTTGTCTACTCTTGAATTATTAAGAAAATCTTGAATATTGTTTGGGTGTCTTATTTTGGGCCCTAGGAAAGTCGAGTAAATTGTTCCCAACACATTTTTTTTTGGAGTCAGTTCCGTATAAAAATAAACAATCAGTCCAAATAGGCACACATTAATCCAGTAAAAACACATTAGGTTCTGATGATGTCATCAAGTACCATGTCAGTTTCATGCACTGTTTTGCTCTGTACCTGGCCAAGGAATAAGTACAAAAGCATCCCTTTATCCCACGGCTAGAACGAGCCAACACGGAAACCGGGAAACCGTTGTGCTGATATGTCGGAGAGACGGAAAGAAAAATCGCCTCCAGGCGAATGGCGTTTTATGCTCACGTTGTATATTTCCCCACCCCTCCCCCCACACCAAGGCGTACTCGTACAGACCGTTCCGAATCTCCGTTGCGACGGTGCGTTATTATTACCATTCATTTCATCTTTTACTAGGTAAACTCAAACGTACATCGTAAGCCCTGGAAGCATTGCGTGTTTCGTTGGTGGTTTGTTTTTCCGAACCCCCATTTTCCACCCATTTTTTGGCGCGCGCACACACACACACACACAGGAACCATTTTCAATGCCGGTGGGTTTGCGGCTGCTGGAGGTTTGTGTCAGTTTTCTTACCGATGCTCGCGCAACATTCTACCAGGTTGAAGATCATGCACGGGAAGCATAAATCGGGAGCATAAGGGAACGAATTAAAACAACCTAAACGGGCACGGATCAAACGGGTCTATATAAAAATGCAAAAAGCGAGAAAAACGAGTTAAAATGGAATGAAAGGTAGATGCAAAGAACGAAACAACAGCAGCAAAACAAATATGTTGCGTTGTGTTCTTGGAACTACCGACTGAGCATGCCGCCGTTGTTTTAGTTAGCGGAAAACAGTCTTTACTGCCTTCGGGGGCCGATTCTTGTGGAGTAGGATTTCCAAAGGAACATGAACGAAGTACATCAGTTCACTTCGAGCGGTTAAACTTACAGGTATAACATGGGCGAAGAAAATCGAAAGCCTTGAAAATTGAAACTTACTCTTTTGATGCTTGTGTAAGGCAATTGGTTTAAATTTCATTAGTTTTTATAATTGTTTTATTAAAAATTTGAGTCGTTTTATAAAACACATTCATGATTGGATGATTGGAAAGGCTTAACTTATGGTTTAGAGCAACGAACTTTATTTAAATGAATCATAAATTTAAGAAAACTTATAAACCATATAAAATTTTGCAATAATTTTATAATACATATCGGTTAAAGATGAACACAAAACACTTGCTGTCACATCATTCGACGGAGAATGTCCTTCTGCACATGGTTTCGTACAGTTAACCCATAACAGACGGCCTAATGTGGCTAGTAATGCATGTTGAAAGTTTAAATTACTCTTCGGCGGAGTAATTTTCAATGAGTTCTTTACTCCATTTTGTAGTTATTCTCACGGCACGTCTGAACCCGATCCATCCCTGCCCAAGGGCGGTTAGCCAGAAGAAAAGTTAAACTGTGGCACAACTCCGTTTAGTGGTCGCTAATGAAGTCGTTTAACAATTAGTTGCGACGGAGACCACCGGGACAGGTGAAACAATTTGGAGCTAAACTGTTGTAATTGTAGGTAATTGGCGTCGGGGAACAAGCGACTAGCGTTCTAGAGTTGGAAAGAGTATTATTGTTTTTGTTTACAAGGTACAAACATTCTGCCGATGCATTATATATATGGTTTAATATTTATTTCCGGAACAATTTAACTAAGAGTAAAGAGAAAAATAAAAGAGAGAAAAGAGCAAAGAGAAATATATATCAAAAATATATATTTTTTTTACAAATAGTTACCTAAAATTGAGGTTAAAGAATGATGCCCTCAGTCACTCCCCATGCGTGTCATTCACGGAAACATTCCAGAAACATTTACACTACAAGTTACAGTCAACGCCTACTAGAACGCACACCGCAGTGTGTTTGAATATTGGTAGGGGTTTCATTTTGTACGTTATAAGCACCGCCATTTGTGTTGTGTGCTCATTTTTTGGTTTTGTTGTTTAACTATTGCCCTTTATTTGCATCTTTTCTACCTCTTTTCTGTTCCATTTGATTCTGGTTTTGCATTTTGTACGTTTTTTCCATGTCTTTTCTCTTCCAATGGTTGGTGCAATACATTTCACGAAGATGTCTTAATTAGTATAGAGCACCATTTTGTACGACATAGATGAATGAGGAATGATTTGCAAGATGGTTGATATATGCTAGTAATGCAGTGTGTATAAGTGAACAAAATGGAATTAAAATAAAAATGGTATAAAATGTTGATGAACTATTCTTCATTTTTAAAAATCACCAGAAAACAATTCATCAACGAGTGAAATGAATTTGAATACAAAAAAAAACTTGCATCCAATTAAAATCCATCAGCAGCTTTAACAGATGCGCTGACTTTTTGTTAAAGAAAGAAGAAAAGAGACAAGTTAAATCTGTCTGAATTTTACCCCACAAGCAGATTTTTAATTTTCATTTCCCTGCGCACGTGCATTTTCACAACAAAGTGCAATAGAAACGGTGCAACAATAGACATAATACTCCTCCTCCCCTCTCCAATTGCAAGCTGGAGGCGAAACTGTTACTCCCGGGATTTTGTGGCCCATTTAGTGGTCTTCTAGGCACGCTTATCCTACGATGCCGTTCGTGCACGCTGCATCCTTTCAGACCAATCCTGTCGTGCAGCTACCGGGCGATAGTATCCAGCCCTGTCTATCAGAGTTTGCATGATGGCGACAACGCCGCCGCCCGGAACAGCCGGCGGGAATGATGAAGTGCCTAATCAACCAATAAAACCATAAGCACCAGGCTCGAGAGCAAGCATTGAAGAACCCTTCTTTTTCACGGTTTATGTGTGTGTGTGTGTGTGTGTGCTAAAGAACCCCATCGCCATCGTCATTAGCCTGTTCATGGCCTCCTGCGATTAACCTTCTGCAGGATATACAAACATATGCGAATGAGTGTGTGCGTTTTGTGCGGTAATTGTGGAAAGGGAGTTTCCGGTTACGTTGGCGGGAAGGAACTATTTGTGTGTCTCTCGGTTTTGATTCTGCTCACCGGATTCGTGTCGTGGCCGCCCTGAGCCGGTACCGTACAGTTATCCATTTCATTCATTCGCTATTCGCGCTGAAGTACCCGGCATGCTTGAAGGCGCACCAACGCGCGCATAATTGAGTGCCGTCACAGCAAATGGGGAACGACAAAGGAAGCCCACTTATGGGCGAAGGATCGCTGCAAGGAGTTGGCCACCGTTCACCACCGAAGAGGCACGATTTATGCAATGAAGAAGGATAAAAATTGTGTGTGTGTGTGCGTTTTTTTATTCTTGTGGAAAGGACAGTGTGTTTCACTCGAATAGAACGGGCTGGGATCGTATAAAGGACAGTGTGCAACAATGGGAAAATGGAGCGATTGTTTGAGAAAATAATGTAGCTTGAGAGGAATTAAAAAATGTGACGGTGGAGATTAAAGTTAAATGGGAAATAGGAAATTACTTTAATTAAATTAAAGGAAACTATTTAATTAAAGGAAAACTGTAATTATGGAAAATACAATAAACTAGAAAGAAGTGGGTATTTTTCAATATCCTTATATGTAAAAATGTCTGTAAATTAAATTGAAATTTAACATACAGAAGTGCAAATAATTTTAATGTTAGATATTTGTTTCTTTCAACAAAAATATTAAGACGTGCTTTTCATGGAATTGGAAACTTTTCTTTTCACTTTTATATAGGTATATTATTTCTACGTAAGTAAGTGTACTTTCTACTTTCTTGTTTTAGCATTACAATGGATGTTGTTTCGCTTAACTTCGATTAAGATATTAGGACACGTTTCCGTTTCTCCTAAATTATTATTGTTTTCAGTTAGGGAAGCAAGTCGCCAAACTAAAGTAACTCCAATAAGCGAAATGAGGGCAGAATATGTAGCGAAGTCGATCATTAATTTCTATCAGGAATAATAATTTAGGGAAACCCGAGCTGGGATTTTGTGGTGGTGTGGTGGGATAAATGATATAATTGGTGAGATAAATGATATAATTACAATTTATTGAAGGGCATAGAGCTTTGTAGCAGCTCTGAGCTTGGTTAATAACGACCATGAAATTAATGCCTGTATGGAAAAATAAGACATAACTGAACTTTAATATATTCGTTAAACTGAACTATTCTAAAATTCGTTAAGTTGAGAATGGTCTCTCTTCAAAACCCTCTCCTAGCCGCCATTCGAGGTGGAAGATACTTAGATTGGCTTTTCACTCTGTATGTGTGACAGGAAGGAATGGTTTGTTTGGTGGCGGCGTTAGCTTTCACACAACAGGACCGGTCTAAGTTCCCATCCGTACTAATCTCCCTATCCAGCTCGTAATCCACGCGACTTACTATCCACCTAGGGGTACAGAAAGTCAAAGGAAGCCAGAAATGGCTGTCAGAAAAAGATGTGTGGACGGCCAATGCAGGAGCTCAACTATCCACCGCAGCTCATGTCATTAAAATGACACCGTACCGCTCAGCCCGGTAAAGTCTTCATGATTCTTCCACATGGATACTCATCGACAATAAGTAGCCAAGTGCCATGTTTTATCATTGCGCCCACCTGATCTGATGACACATTAACCCAGCGTTGAAAAATTATTGACCATCGCAGTTCCTCCCCTCCCCACAAAACCATTCATTAAACGCTTTTGCCACATTGCAATTGCTGCCAGGGGTTTTTTTCTATTGCAATCTCGTTCGTCGATCCTTACGTCGGCGATGACCGATCCTCTTTGCAGAGTGGCCATCTAATGAGTGGTTCACAATTGAGCGTTCCGTTGGAATCGTACAGTGCAGTTGATCCCTGGTACACCTGATCATAGCGCTTGAAACCGGATGAATTATTCAATTGGCTACTTCGCAACCCGCGCCAAACGCGAAGATGGCTATTTATTAAGGGGCCGAAAGTGCATCCAGCATCGTACGGGGCAGTAAATTGTTTTACGATGATGCATTAAATCTTTGCCGTCCTGAGGGCAACTGATTTCCCGTTCGGACTTCCGTTTGATGCAGCGATTATTTACGGCTGTATGCCGTGCCCGAACCCCGTTTGTTGTAAACGCTGGTACGCTAGAAAAGCAAACTGGTAATTGATGTTCACTTGCAGGCAAAGATCAAACGATGCAGGATTTTCTTTTTCGCCTTTTGAATGGGTGATGTGTTTGGTTAAGTATCATCAGGCAATGTGGTGAGATAAATGATATAATTACAATTTATTGAAGGGCATAGAGCTTTGTAGCAGCTCTGAGCTTGGTTAATAACGACCATGAAATTAATGCCTGTATTGGTTAAATGCTACACTCTAAAAGACAATATTATTCGTCTCCAGATTTAACTTAGTTTAGATGCTCCGAATGAACGATAAAGCCGTTCAACCTGCAACGGAAGCGTAACAAAAAAGCCAGCAAAATACTACCGTCGTCACAACGAGCAATTAATAATAGAACAAAGAGAAAACAAAAGGCCTTTGGCGTATACGGTAGTGCTGCAAGGTGCTTACCTTTTACGAGCGAACGGTTAAGTGGTCCTTTGTTATGTGGCTTAAGGCTTATGGTGGTCAACAGTGGCTGTGGATTGGGAGGATGATATCCGTCCAGTCAACACACTCATGGTCTGCATAGATCTTAAACTAATCACTACCCCAGCGTTCGGGATAAAAGCTATCAGAAGGAGAACCATATCTCCCGGTTTCAGCAAGGATGCAAAATGTTTGAAGAAGAGCCGCAACAGTGTCTTATGGGTGGAAATAGTCAACCCACCAAGGTAGTTCGAAATTTCCCAAAGTGGGTACGATTTATGAGATAGGTCTTTTTTATGCATACCGAATGGAGTGAACTCCACCATTTAATCCTCTGGTGGTAGTGATGAGCGGCTAAGCCTAGCAAACTATTAAATAATTTGAAACCATCATGAGTAATATGGTGTTATTAAAAACATCCCCAATCCTTATGATTCCTTCACCTACTTGTGGGTTAAAGTAAAACGTTAGACGTGAAAAGGTAAAAGAAGATGGGGAAAAAAGATGTAACATAAATAATGTAATCCAATGAGTAGTGCAAAGTAAGTAAGTAAGTAAGTAAGTAAGTAAGTAAGTAAGTAAGTAAGTAAGTAAGTAAGTAAGTAAGTAAGTAAGTAAGTAAGTAAGTAAGTAAGTAAGTAAGTAAGTAAGTAAGTAAGTAAGTAAGTAAGTAAGTAAGTAAGTAAGTAAGTAAGTAAGTAAGTAAGTAAGTAAGTAAGTAAGTGAGTAATATTTATTATCATCCGTTTTTACCATCTACAACGCTAGATTTGCACCGCAAGGATCATTTTGTTGGTATTTCCTCGGGAATACTTCTCTCATTGATGGTGCCGGAAAGGACGTTCGTGGTATGGTCATTTTACAGGAAATCCTTCTCCATTCTAACGAAACATTCATCCAAACTTCAATTGGTTCACGCTTTCCACGGTTGAATGTTTATGAATGAAGCTGAACCTCACACTGAAAACTGATAACTGAGTGTGGCGAACGGAGCAGCGCCACACACATCGACTTACACCGCTCCCGGTGTCTCCGGTGTTCTCGACGGTGCCATCCACATATGGTGATGATATCTGTTTAACGTTGGCGGGTACGATAAAAATCTCGTAATGGATTTTCACTCCGTCTCACCGATCGCATCGCGAGTGGAAAGCTAAAGTTCATCGCAATAAACAACTTTCGTCAGTTTCGGGGTGCTATTTTAAACCCATCAACCTTTCCCGAAGCACCCTGGACTGCCCCAGACAGATGGCAGATTCTACATACGGAACACGAAACAAATACACTCACTCCGGGTGAAACTGGGCCGAGTCTCTTGGAACGCAATCGTTCCTTGAGCGGACGGCACCATCGGGGATTGATTCTGTTCGACCTGTTCGATTGGCTTCAAGTGCTGAGTAATGGAGATTAATGTGGTATATCTGGTTGCGACCCACCCGTTCGGTTGGTGGGACTTGCGGTAGAAGTAAACATTTGGCGAGCGCTCGCTCTCCTTCTGGTTCTTCTGTCCGCATTATAACCGCGGCCATTCGCACGCCCTGATCCTCTTGCATTGCGGTGGTTTTGGTTTGTTTGGCATGGGGTTGCATGTTTATCCTGACGATAAGATCGATCCATAGATCGATTGCAATCGGAGCTGACCTGGAAAGGTCACCCTTGGGGCATTGTTCCTCAAATGTTTCGGTTAGGGAAATCAAGGGGGTAGGTGGTTGCTTTTCTTCGAATTTTAAATTGGAAAAGCACTGAGAAAGATGTCCGGTAATCGAATTCCTTGATTAGCTAGGTTGTGTAATAAGATAAAAACAGATTGAAGGATAAATTTAACAGACAGGAGCGTACAAATTGGTTAAAAAATCACCAAGATGTTAAACCATATGATGCAAATGAAGAAATTTAGAAAGATACGAAATATAAATTAAACCATATGAAATTTAAATAGAAAATAATTAGAATGATAAGCACTAACTTCCTTTATCCTACATTATATTAAAAATAAAATGATTTTTTTTATGTTTTAAAAAGACGAAAGAGTGTTGAACTTAAGGATAAACAGGTCACGCAAAACGCTTTTTAATGTAGCCCTGCAGCCTAGTATTACTACTTACCAGGTTGTACAAAAAAATCTAAAAATGCATCACAATGCTAATTGCACTTTTCTCGTGATACACAAATTACATCAACGTGTGATGCAATCATCACCAAGAGTCACCTCAAAGCGAAGCGCGGCATCGCTTTTGACGCCTGCTTCGATTTCCATCACCCCATGGAAACCGTAACAACTTTTCACCGACGGTACCACAGTGTGCCGGGCGGGTTTTCTTTGAATGCGGCCTGTATGTTTTTCTTTTCCAGCTTAGGTTAATTAAAAGGGCATACCCGTTCGCTTCACTGTTTACATTATGCACCAAAGTTGAAACGGCTTGAAACGAACCGCGGGCCCTAGTAGCGATCTTGTGAAAAAATAATGTTTTCCGCTTGCAGTTGTACTTAATCCCTTCGGTACGGTGGTACGCCACCGTGGATACAGCTTCGCAGGTTTTAATTAGTATTGTTTAATGTTTTCTTCAGTTCTTACTTATTAACTCAACTTATGCATTTGAGTAACATGTTTCACAGAAAAGGGAAATTTAATACGCTTGCAAACAATAACTCACGTAAGAAACTATGGCTAACTAACTATAAAGACTAACAAAGACTGTAATAAATAAATAAAAGAATAATGTTAAAACAATGATAACAAATTAATAAAACAAGCAAACTAAAAGTAAATTAAAGTAAAATCTAAAAAATAATAAAAATAAATGGAAGCTATACGTAATTTTGTATAACTTTAACTAACCAAACCGTGATCAAAACAATGTAGACTGATACTGAAATAATATTCAATATTTCGCAATTTGTAAACTATTAATTAATGTTATTTAATTACGAATTCGAATGCTCATTCATTTACCATCTCTCTTCATTAAAACATAGACACAGAAAAGTATTTTATACAGTACATTTATTTTCTGCACGGTTGTTGGTTTGTCATCTCCCAACCAAGCATGTATTTTTTTGTGATAAATTTGTTAGTTTATTTTGTTTACACATTTCGCACAACTCTTCCACTGCACCTATGTCCACGTGCACCGGCCAGGGCAGTGGGGTTAATGTACCAATTTCTCCAGAATAAATTCCCGCCATGTAAGCGCATTTTTATGTTTTCACAATCTAAGATTTATTGTTGTTTTTTTTGTCCCAGTATTTTCTATCGCATCTGCCCTTTTCTAATTACATCCCATTTTCGAGACGAATATGGTCCGAAAGCCAAAACAAAAGCCGAAACAACCGAAAGAAGCAACAACGTTCTGTATCAACCTCAAAAAGTTTGGGTACTCCTTTTTGTATTGCTTTTTGGTATTTTGGTATGTTATAACGAGCCCTCCTCATCTTGGGAGGTTCCCTCAAAGTCTCCCCGGAAGAGTTACCCGCCTCTCGCAAGCTCCGCCTGTTCATTTCGATTGGCGCACATTGGCGGTACGAAACGGTTCTAACACGATCAGCTAATTTAATTTGTTTTTACCCAATTTCTTTCATAACCTTTTTAACATACTGGTATAGCAGGTTTTATGATAAATGTAAGTATGTATGTAAGTTCGTATTTTTCCTCTGTTTTGTTGGTTGTTTACACTACGCTAACCGTCTCTGTCTCTCTCGCCAGTCGGGCAAGGGTGTGCTATTAGACATTTGTGGCGAAAATCTTACTGCAATTGGCACGCAAAAAACGCTCGACTCGAAGAAAGGAATAACCAACGTCCAACCTAATAGAAATCACTTATAATACCCATTCCAAAACCGGTGATATCCGCTTAGGACATACATATAAATCGACGTGCATCGAAACAAATCACAAAAAGGAAAACTTTCTTCTCAGTAAGCGAAACAACAAAATAAAACAGCAACGAAACAGCTGATAAACGAAGAAGAAAAACACACACACAAACAAAAATTGTTCTACCATTGTTTATATATGTATTTACAATCTACTGTCGCGATTAGAAGAGATGTTGGACGTTTATTTTGTTTTTGTAATGAGCGTTTTGAAAAAAAGAGATAACTTTAAAATATAAAAAGTAAGCTAAATGAACAAATTTTAATTAAATAAATAAAGAAACGAACGCTGTCGCTAGTTAGATATCGTACGCCTGTAGAATTGCCCCCGACTGAACCTATTGTTCCCCGAAGGGGTTCAGAGATCGCGAATTTGTCGATTCCTAAACGCTTCTATAGTAAAGTATGTAATTACCACCTGTTAATTCCACCTTCGAAAATAGCATTCAATGATGTTGCGGTTGGCTCAGGTGGCTTTAAAAAACTCAACCAGGGCTTGGTTTTATTACATTCCTATATCATTAATAATACGCAGTGTGGTTTTCCAGTTTTTCCATTACATTTTGCATCATAATTCGTTTTTCCTCTACGGGTCCCGCTCTCTCTCTCTCTCTCTCTCGGTCTGCGTAAAACTACAAACTATTGCATATCCCTTTCGAACAAAACATTGTTAGGCGCAACTCTTCGTCTTCGCGTTCAGCAAGCCGAGATGTTACGGAGAGATGTGACGGGCCCAACCTGTGTTTTGCGTATATTTTCTCATCCTTTACACCCTCACGTATGTTCCATATCCTGCACTTATTGGACAGTAATTGAACGTAATTAGTTAAGCTTAAAGTATTGCTCGCAAGCAACATCGTTCGTGCCTTGATTCGCATTTTTGCTAGCATCTTCCTTTCTCGCGCGATCAGATTTCTAAACGTCATACGAGTGGAGCAACAAGCGAAAAGAAAAATCAGATGAGCTTGTACGCTAACTAAGCAATTGAAAAAACAAATAGAAGAAAAAAATCTATACGCAAATGTTTATTCTTTTTCTTTAATGGGGGGAGGGGAGGTATTGCATTAATAGTGCTAATGTTTACAACAAAAATTTAGCTTTACGCGTTCCGTGTGTCCGTTGCGTTGACGATCCTTCTGTTCATAATTTCGATTCTTTCTGTCTGTTTCTTTCTTTTACCGTTTTTCCACGCATACAGAAGCATAATTTCTTTAAAAAAAAAACACTATCACTCAATACATAATTTCATACGCAAGAGATATGCGTTCGAAGCTTCTCTCTTTCTTCAGCTACAATCACGCCGCCAATGGATGATTGCATTGATTTGAGCAGGGCTTTCAGTTCTCGTGGGTTTTCTTCCTTTTTTTAAATACTACTTTCCCGGCGATCTCCCGGGGGTTCCATCTCCACACCACTCTCTCCGTGCGGGTGACGATGGTTGTTGCACTACTTCCTCTTGCGGGCAAAACAATAAAGTGGCCTAGCGACAAACAATGCCACGATCTGGCTCAATCTGGGCTGCTGGCACTCATCAACAATACGAACATTTCCCACGACAGCGTGGCACGACGGGTTCCGGCGAGTGTTTGATAACGCAACTCTCACATCCCTCGAGTTGAAGAGGGGAAGTTCCCCACATCTCTCGTCACTATCATATACCCGACAATCTTTAACCTAACAATGTGTGTCCCATCATCACGCCTCCGCTGGTCGCCAATAGTGGGATGGTTTGTGTGACGGGTTTGGTTACTGTACCGCGTTCGCTGATGCTGCCTTACGTCTGCGAGGATAAGCTCGTTAGGATTCACCGTTGCCACTGTCATCACCGTCGGCGTACGATTCCACCGATGCGTTATCGTCATCCTCCGTGTCGAGATCGTAATCATCATCGTAGAAGTCGGTCATATCGAGCTGCACCAGAAAAAAAAACAAAGAAAAAATGCAAAAGAAACATTATTACTATTGTGTTAAATTAGTTTTGTATGATGTATAAGCATATTGAACTATTTCAAATTATCGTGCTAATTTGTGAACGTTTCTACTAGAAAGAAATCGGATGTCGGTCGGAGTGATGGGCATTGTCATGATTAATTAGCAAATTAGCTCGTGATACTCTTCTAATCCCATCATCTGAATAAGTTTTCCGAATTTGGCGTATGAATGTTATGAGTTTTGAGTTATCATACATTCTACTACACAAATTTCCTTGAGCAAAATGACACATACTAACCGTATTTTATTTTATGTGGGAACGGACAAATAACTAGGCAAAGTCTAATGAGACAGCATTGCAAAACTATGTCTAATTAATAAATAACACCTGAAATCGAATTTTTCCTGGTCGAATCAAAACTCAAACTTAATCTTAAAAACTGATACAAAACAAACAATTTAAACCAATCAAACATGAACCTGTGGTAAAGGCATGCAAATGGCAACGGATCAGAACTCGTTCTCGTTCTCGCATTTTACTAATGAGTGGACATTTTTCCAAACCCAACCAACAAAGGCCACCAACCTTCATTCATCCGTGTGAGAACCATGAAAAAATAAACGAAGTTACAGAGTTTCGCGTCTTTTCCTGACATCGGAAGAAATCGCTCCCGAGGAAGTTAAACGAAACGTGTGGTGCAAAAAGAAACTGGGCACCGTGAATTTGCAACAGTGGAAAAGGCAAACCCAGAGGAGACAACAAAACCCGAAACCGGTGCACGATAATACACAGTACGGGCGCGCGCGTCTGTGACATATGATGCGTGAAAATGCAAGCCATAATATTACCCCGCACGCTTGGCAAAGTCACTAATAAATGTGTAGCTATTTGTATAACGGCTACAATGGAATGGAATAAACGGTGACGGACAGGGAGGGAGGGGGGAGGTGGGACCATTCACAACCCCCGGGGCAGACTCGGTAGTTGCGGCTCGGGGTTTAGCTGCTCTACTCTATAATTCCTTTGGGAGTCATTTGCAGCAGAGATCTGGTACAGACGAGGGAACTGGGTACCGTGCAGGATGAGTACGGAAGGAATGTGTATGTTTCTTCTTAAGCACACTACGTGCATATGTGTTGGCCACTGCGAAAAACAACCGAGGGAACCACATTCGCATTCCTGTTGCCATTCGGAACGATGGCGGTGGTTGGTTGATTCCAATTTACGATTTACAGGGGATTCTTTCAAAAGCAGAGGATGTGTTTTGCCCATCGAGGGGCGTGAGGAAGTTTACGATAGGGTAATTTATGATGGCAACTTCGTAAGCAGAATGAGATTGATTTCAGCGCATATGACAATGGCCTGCATGCATCCTCACAGCACGACCCACTTCTGTAGGAGCGCGATAACAGTTGGTAAGACTTTTTTTCCTTTCCCCCAGTACAAGATCTCATCGGCGTTTTTCTTGGGGTGCTTCTTGCTGTGTCTATTTCAAAGTTTAACTATGCTGCAATATTGATTCAAATGAAAAGGTTAAAAATATAACACCAATACCTGTACAAGATGTCAATTTTCTACTTTTTCATTAATATAGAAGCTTCATTATTTAGCATTGATATATTACGTCCTATTTTGGATTCTTATGTAAACAATCCGTATGCACTTATTAAGAACAATGGCAAACATAAATTATTAAAGTTTAAACATTACATTCAAAGTGATTCGTTTGATTGTTAACTTTAACTGTAATATTGATATGAAGGTTTGATATAAATTTCTCAGTAATTTATTAAAGCTTCTTGATTCTCCACAATAGGCTTTTAGATTACCAATAGTTTAAATTGACTAAATCAGGATTTATATAAATATGTTCATAATAAAAACATTTAATTAAATCAATCAAATGTATGCAATCCCAGGACGGTAAGAAAATAAACCACTTCCTTATGGTACCTCTTCCCATAAGGATATCCCACACTAAGCATGTGAAAAGAAATGGCAAAACTCGCGATAAGTGATGTGTGGAAACAAATCTTATTAGTGCTTGCAGAGGTACCACATACTGCCACCTTCACCCAATGTGCCGCTGCATCGAGCGGCTAAACAGGCTAAACAACCAACGCAAGCAACTCTTTCCGCACACACGCACACGTAATTCTCGTTTGGCCATCACCATTGGCTTGGCGTGGCGTGAGATATTTTTCAGAAGAAGTTATTTCTATAATTAATATAAATATACTGCCATTTTTCATGCTCTTCATGAGCGCTTCGCACTGCCGAGCTTCTGTTGCCACTTACTTCCTTCCAATTCGCGAGGAATCTGTGTACACGCGCGGCTGCAGGAGTAGAAGGTCCCGATATTCGTGTAGAAGCTCAGCTTTTCAACTGTATGCTCCCTGCACCTTCGCTCCGCCTGTTATGACGATCCGGATTTATAGTCTTCCCAGTAGTGCTCTGACACCGGTGCCAGTTTAGCGAATCGAGCGAACAGAAACGGATCACAATTAGCGAAAAGACAGGAGTTACGCTGTGTTATCATGTACACGAGGAAAGATCAAACTTTCTTCATGGAAGAGATGAATGGCTACATAGTGCATAATGCATCATCATCATCATCTTACTCAAAATCATCCTCGTTTGACCGAGCCTCAACAACATGTTCGCCAAACAGCCGAGACGGATGAGATGGTTGATTCGTAAAGTTCAAAGGCTAAAAGCAAACAGCCTAAGATGCAATGGGATCGCGCCGCAATCGTTTCGGGTTGGTGATTATGGTTTTTGCTAACCAGAGGTAAATTTATTACCTTCCAAATTTGGAACTTACAAGGATGGATAAATGGTAGCATCGATGACTGATGGTGGTTTCAATGGCGCATACAGTACATGTGTGTACAACAACACAGAAAGTCATTGAAACACTTCTAGTACGAAGGAAGTTCTAAAATTCTATCCTATGGAATGTGGAATACAATCAAACGATTTGTAAATTTTGTTTCAAAATTTGAATCTTATTCAAAAATTTTTATAGTATATAGAAAAATATTCTCCTTTCCTCTTTGATTGTGATTTCTTATAAGGAAAGACGTTAAGGACTAAGCACACCGATGACATTTTCTATGTATTATTAAAAGTTATCAATAAAAGACATAAATAATGTGCAAAAACAGCTTAAAACTGTTATCATGTATCATATAATACAAAAATATGTATTCGATTATAGGAATGAGATGAATACCTCGCAGCTGTTTAGTGTCTTTAATTCCCACATATTACTTGATTTAGCATCAAAAGTGCTCATTTATTTACAATCGGTAGTCATGGGATTGATTTTGGATAGATTTTGGGTTATTCAAACGGTAATTGGCCAGTGTGTTCCATCGAACATCGTTAATCGATAAGTACAATTATGTCGCTAGACAAAGCGAAATAAAAACGATATAACTCGCATTATATAAATATTCCATCGGAGAAAAAAACCATCAGAAACAGTAGTCAACAAGGAAGTTGTTGAGTGCCTACATTCAAACAAACGGAGCCTTAATGGAAACGGGAAACGTGGCGAGCCTTGTGATTCCGACTACCAGAATAGTAACATTTATTCTTTTTCGACCGTCTTTAAGGCAAACGTAGCATTACCAATCCTAGACGTGGAAACGATTATTGTTATTGACCAGCCGTCGTCCGTTTGTGCGTTTTCTGCAACACCGAATGGTCGTTGTTTTTAATTCGTGGTAAAAGAAGGAAAACCGTGTTTTAAGCAGAATTCACTGCTTTCACTGTCTGTCTGAAGAAAATAGCACAAGTGTCGAGAGATAGAGAGATTTTGCAGAAAAGCATGTTGTATGTACGGTAAGCTTAACATTTTCTCGCTGCTGACATTCTGCTCCCGCAATTGTTGGAGACATTCTTGCAGTATCAAATAACGAGTCCCACGCCACGTAATCGATCTTATGTACGGTAACGTAAGCGTCTTACACCATTCTACCAATATTGATATTGTGATACCGCGTAAACATGTCTGGGCCCATTCATTCAACCTCACGATAATGACCGAGAGGAGCCCTCGTTTATGTCCTCTCAGTCTTTCCTCATGTTTTACCTCCAGCTAGCCCTCCACAACTAAAAGTCTAAGTACAAATCGGGCCTTACAGGAAGCGGGTGGGTCAAAGAAAGATTATGCTAAAGCTGAAAGTATAATAACGATGTACGCGATTCGATTTTCAATAAACAACAGTTGAGTTATTATTTGCCCAATGATTTATTTGTAAACCGATTCACACACCCCGACGACTGACGTTGCGTGCATGGGGGTACCGGGACGTTAAGAGGACTCCGGGGAAAAAAAGTTTCGCTTTACCGTGGTCTCGTAAAATCAAGAACAATGTTGCAGTAACATGATGCTACGGTATTAAAACGGAAGGCATCATCAACAGCGCATGGACCAAACAAACATGACTGCTGTGAAGCAAATCAATCACATTATGAAGGAGCTGATGTAAATACGAACCAATTGTAGACAATACAAATACAACTATTGGAAAGTATCTGTCAGCCTACATCCTTGAACTTGGATAGTTGGAGAGATTGGAATGTTAACTGGATATGTTGTTGTTTTAACAGTACTCGTCGAATATGAAGAGATATTATATTTTTATTGTTTAAATGAAATAAAACTTTTTCATTACCGTATTTTTCTTATCGTCTTTAAAACCCAATATTACCTGGTGTAAGAAACTTAACCATTTTTGCAATTATCACACAAAAAATCACATGAAAATGAATAACTCAATTTCGAGCAAAGCGTATGATCGTCCCTGGACAGGTGTATGTATTATTCAATTTCTACCGGGTCAACTACCGTTTGATTGATTACAATTTGACCTTGTGGTAGGCGAAAAGTGAAAACAAAACAAAAGCAAAACGTGAACGTAGCACGATCGTTGTTTCCCGGGTAGAACACCAATTACACTAACGTATTAATATGCACAAGAAACAAATATGCCATTGTACCGAGCGAACAAAACAAGCGCACCTGGACCTAGTATGGTGTACTTGATCACGTCTTTTTTCATTCATTATATGTTCGATAACCTCTTAGGTAGGAATGCATCTATTGCTCCAAAAGCTTTAATATAAAATCCTCAGCAGCGAGATTAGCGCATGAGCGTATAGATTTCGACGTTTCTAGTTTTGCTCACCATCGTATCATGCAATAATGAATGGTAACTGGTAACTCAAGCATATTTCCGTGCAAATATTTGATTGGCAGTATTGGGATTATACTATTAACGATGTTGCATGGTACGGAAACTCACCTGAGGCTCCTGACCGGTAGGTTTCGTTTTCGACTTGATGCAATACTCTTCTAGCGTTAGTGGTACGATGATGCCTTCCTTTTCGGCTTCAGCCTTGGCAGCTTGCGCTTGTCGTCTAAAAGTAGATACATTTGCCGTTTTAGAAAACACTGTATAATCCATATCATCAACCATCTTTTTGCTCGTAACCTCACCTAATTATGTTGGGATACTCATTGTCCTTGCCGTGCGAATCTCGCCATCTTCGGTACATGACGGACGCATCCACATTTGCTGGTGAGTAGGTGTTTGGCTCGTTGAGCAAGGAAATCACGGATAGCAGGATGGTTCGTACGTTCTGCGTCGGGTTCCATCGTTCGCATGGTAGTTCACCACTCTGCGGATCGTCAACCGGTGGATGTAGGATCGATATGCAGAGATCACCGTTCTAGAAATCAACAAAGCAAATTGTTTATAAATAATCGAACGATTTAACGATCACAGTGCCGCATATACTTACTTCGTACACGTTCGGGTGCCAGACTTTTGTTAAAAATCTTATCGATGGCGGAGAGTATGGATAGTCCGGTGGAAATTTCATGTGCGCCTTAAATGAAATAAGAAAAAAGCACTCACATTAGATGTTTTGCCATTTCAATCAACTGTCCATCATCAATGGTGATAAGATCGAACCATAATAGAAATCCCACATTACACATTCTCATGCTACGAGTAGTGATAGGGAACTCGAACATTTGTCTATAACTACGGTTATGGCCCCTCACAAAGTTCGCACACGTGCGAACTTTCTATCACAAGACTGACAGCTTGAATGACGCGTATTACGAATCGTTGATAAGATTTCGACTACAGTGTAGCATGGATGGTATGATGCAGATTGTATGAACCGACGTTGCATCAACTGCATTAGATTAATGAGCTTGCTAATCAGACTGTCAATGTGTCACTGTTACAGTGATAAAGTATGAATCCTATCGATGGATTTATTCTGATAATTCTTTAAATTCTTGGGAAGATCAAGAATGTTCTTCAAAAATCATTGGACATTGGAACATTGTGCAAATTATGAAGATAATAATGTAATGGTGTAAAAGTTGTAATAATTTTGCAAGTCACAAAAACGAATAACAAAGAATATTATATTTCTTACATCCTTCATTTTCTTCTTACTCGCTGTCTTGTCTTGAATAGTGCAACACCATGAGAATGATCGACCCGTAAAGATCACTACAATTATTGTCTGTTTCGTTAATGCAAATCCTTTAAATTGTTTATGATTCGCTCACTACTCGGAAAACGCTCTTTTGCAAATTGGACACCAAAGCAAAAAAGATTCAGTTAATTAACTGTTTTTTTTCTATAAAGCCTCAAATAGATATGGTTTAATTCTCTTCTACTTCAACAAGCACAACTTCAATTCAATCATTTGGATTCTATCTATCATAACGCAACAAGAGACCACCTCACAGACAAGTAATGTAATGTTTATGAAATTGTTTATGTTTGACGTGTTCCTTCTTATCAGCTTACCCCCGTCCGTTCTATAAACCCCAATCCAGAGACCGCATCCGTAAGCGAAACGAAGGACCTTGATTGCAAAAAGCGACAAAATACCGACGCTCTTTCCATACTTCAAAGGCCAATCGGGAACCTTAACCGGCATTGCATGACACGGTTTTCGGGAAACAAACAGCGATGCATGGGTGCATCGATTTCATCGACGTACAGAGATAAGCGGCAGTATGACGCGATAGGTTTACGATAGACACTCAGCTTCTTGCCGTACATGGAGCAACACCGCAGTGTTCACACGATCGATTATTGTCGATTGCTCCAATAAACATTGGAACGACCGAACTACCCCTAATGGGTGGAACAGAGAAAAAAGGAACAAACGTTACACAAGAATGAGAAGAGAAAAAAAACAACCGTTCCGGATATGTAGGAGTGCATTACGTGCAGCGGGGGGTAGTACATGCATTCACATGCATATGCTGATGACAAAACGTCAATCCGCGGGCTATGTAGGAATAGAACCGAGCCGAGAAACAAACGGCCGATGAAGGTACACGAAGGGCGGGTAAAATACTGCCAACCAGAATAATCAATTAACACGCTAAAAATAGGCCCTTTTTCGCGGGCTCGCGTACTTCGTTCGTTCGCTAGCGGGCGAGTAAACCGATACACACGGGAGATGAGGAACAACAGCAGAGAGACCATTTTTTGACTGACTGATCGGACGACCCGTTCTAGCGACCGGTAACGGAAGTGGACAATCACAACGCTAGTGTTGGCAATCGTGTGATTAAATATGTGACACTTCCGTCTCTGGCCACCCATTCTGCCGTTCACGATATGCTGCACTGGGTGCAGCGGAGAGGGGAAAAAAGAAAACCCCCGCGTGAATGTTACATGTGCAACAAGTCCCGTTTGCATGTTTCAAGCAGGTTTCTTTGTTTTTTTTTCGTCAAACACTAAGAGTTTGGCACATCAGCACTAAAATCGATGGCAGGTGTATTGCTATCGATGGTGTTACAATATGCCTTATGATGATCGATCCAATAAACAAACTGAACTGTGTCTCGCAGTGGTTCGTCTCACAGCATGTTTGTAATGCATTTTCACAGCAGGAACGATACAACGGAACACCTACAAATAGCACCGAAAAATGTAAATGAAAAATAATTTTGTTGTAAATGTTTTACATGCGTTGTACACAACAAATCGTGCTCTGCAAAAGTTTTTTTTGTTTTCCTCCGACATCCTCCTCGGCCAGACCGTATCGCCTTATATTGCCACGAAGACGGGTAGTCAGTCCTTGCTACGGGGGATTGGTCCGATCAGTTTATAAATAAGGCAAAAGTTATCTTACTTATAAAAAAAGTTCTAATTTATAAGCAAACTTTAATCTCTGTTGCAGTGTCCAGGGAGTGGAGAGCAATCATTATCGTTACAATACGCCCTACAATGTCCAGCTGCATCTTGACAAAGAACGCAATAGTTTTCTTATCTTAAAGGCGTAGTAGTGGATGATGTAAGCAAAGTGGCCAAACCACCATTCCTATATCAATGTAAAAAAGCTTTACTTTAGTCAGAAATCCCATCGAAATATATTTTTAATACCGGTTTTTTCTTCAATATGTTGTTGATATTTAATTTGTAATAGTGATTTTTGAAATCCTACATACGATGGCAGCAAATTTATCGGAGAGAGTAAGGGAAAAATATTGGTTTTACTCTGGGTCAAACGGTGCGTTCTCTTTGATGTTCACCAATTTAGCAGGTTATCGTCAGAAGAATCACACTGCTCATCTGATGTAGCTGCCAAAGGAGTTCATTTTATTGTCAACAAAGTTTAAATAGCTACTCATCTGCTAAAGAAATGTTTACTACTTATAATTCTAACATTCGGCAGGTGTGAAATCAACAGGCGCCTTTTGAATCGTATCAAGCCAGTTTTCGGTTACCTCACAAACAAAAATGTTTCCTTTGGCAAAAACATATAGCATTGAAATGCGCTAACGCTATCCTCCGGCTGGTGGTGAAGCAACGAAACGAGAAAGCCACATAAAACCATTACCAACCCAAAACATAAACCCGAACTGACCCCACCTAAAAGCAAACGGCGCTGCTTTGCCGTGGGAAGCCGTGAGCCATTACACAAGTCGCGAAGAAGCAACGGTGGTATATACGCTACCGTGAGCCCTCGCCGTGTGTATCGATCATAGGTGCGGTGGCGGCTGAACGGCTGGAGGAGGGCGACGGAGATAAACGACCGTCAGTAACGCAACGTTGTTCGACGCCATGCTCCAAGGTTGTTTCGGTGCAACCAGCCCAGCGTCGCTCATTTGCTCACTCGTAGTAGCTCGATCACTCGATCGTGCATGATTATTCGCCGACGATCAAATTGTAAGTCGATGGTCGATGGTGATCGGTGTAAAGTAAAAAAAAACCGCAAACACACACACTATAAACGCTAGTGGTTTGGCGGCATAACTCACATGCTTTATGAAACTTACGCGTATGAGCAGCCGATTAATCTAGCCGTCTCTTCGGTTGTTCGGTTAAATGATTGCCTTTTTTGGCTAACCGTTCCGTGTGTCGGACCCGAGAGTAGCGTTCAAGATCACAGAATGGAAGTATAAAATCATTTCCTGTCGATCATCGATCGCGCTCGGAAGGACACAATGGTGAAGAAAATTCATTTTAGGTGAAAGATTACGCTGCGTAATGAACCATTGGCGCACATGTGGATTTTAAGAAAGTATTTTTTGGGTTATTTTTTCTCAAAACCATCACATTTCGATTGCAACACAGAGGACCTTAACGTCGATCGACACTTCTCACTCTGGTGCCATGTGTCACAGTTTGTGTTGTATTTTGTGTCAAAAACACGATCACTTCACTCCCGCGATCACTTGAACATTCCCGTTCTTCCCTGGGCTCACCTTGAAGTAGCCGCCCTGGTAGAGCGTATCCGGTGGACCGAAGATGGCCACTTCCCACTCGAACAGATTATCCTCGTTCAGTAGCTTCACGCGGAAGCCCTCGACCGGTTCCTCCTGCAGGCTTTTGTACTCCAGCGACAGGGCACGGACAGCCGAACTGGACGGTGTGGCGGACATCGTGGATGTGTGTGTGTGTGATACGATTTTCACGTAAGAACGAAGCTAAAGATGCTCCAAAGGAAAAGGAATGCTCCTTCCTTCCTTCTTATCGCTTGCACCGAACCGCTTTAAGCCAGTCCAAACACTCGGCACTTATCGCTGTGACCGCTGCACAGATCGGACTGTTTGTGTTTTCACACGCGGTGTGCTTCGCAGCTCGCCGATACGAACAGCTGCAGTTTAGTTCTGCACGATGGATTCACACTCTCGAAATAAATTGCACGCGCGATGCACTTCCGCCCGTTTTTGTGTGTGTAGGGCCGCGATCCGTTTGTTTGTTTCCTTTATGATCCGCTGAACCCGTCCAATTGGTGACGCAGCGCGAAGATGACCGCGTATTTTGTGTCTTCCTTGTGTCTATCTAAAACGAGATCAATGTCGCAAGAAGATGGAGAGTGGTATTACTTACGACGGTACACAATGCTTTTGCTTTGCTTTGTTTTTGCAACGCTGTGCCATTTAACCACATTTTCCAACCCAGCAATGGACGATTTTCGCATGACGGATAGGACAAAGAGCTGTGTGTGGTGTTTTTTTCTACACGACCAACTATACACGCGTTCTTGCACGGGGAATGTGCACGGATGGGACTTGGGTGAAGTGCGGGGATGACAATCGAACGAGTGGAAAATGTAAGAAAATGCTAGCATTGATGATGGTGATGGTCGCTTTTCGATGATTCAGATGCTGTTGCAAACGTTGCAAATTTCATTGAGCTCAAGGTTACGATGAAAAATGCATCCAGAGATATAGGTAGCTCGGTGGAAAAGGCGAAATATTGAACAACGGAAAACCCCATCATCATCACCATCATCGTCATCATCTCGGGTGTTGGGATGGAAGCTGTTCAAATCGTTTCATTCTGTGTACCGCGATGCATAAAATCCGAATTGGTATCTGTGTGTGTGCGAAATAAAAATAAAAACAATGGCGGACATTTTACCTGCTGACTTGGATCGTGCTATGTCTCGCTTTTTCTCTCTGCACCCGTACGTCACGCTTTCCTGCTCCTTCCCTTTTACGAGTCTTTCTTAAGCCCTGTTTTCGCGGATGGAAAACGTAGCAAACGTTGGGGTTGCGGGATGATCGATCCAACTGGCTACCTGAATGATAGCGTTCACACAGGTAAATTTTGATTAGTTCGATGCGTCGATGCCTTTTAATTTAAAACGTTCCCTTTTTCGCAAAGGATTGCACAAACCCCGTCCACACACACACACAATCACGCACGCACGCAGCTCTACTACGCTTCGCACACTGTTTTTGTTGCACACGCACACTTCCTGGGTAGGTTTTGGATACACACCACGCACTCATATACAATGGTACGCGACCTCGAAAGTCGCAACACAACAGCAACGAGCGTTGAGAGCAAAGTTACAAACAAAAGAAAAACGCGCACAACCTCCCACAAGGAAGCAACACTCGATTTTTCGTACCCCGTTGGTCTGTTTGTTCTCGAACACAATGTGGCCCAACACCACACACAACCACACACACACACTCGTACACAGAGGACAGCACAGCACGGAACGATTAGACAGCCTACGGTAGCAACGAATAATCTGGCTCCTCTAGATGGGCAATATTAATTTTGCTACACTGCACGTGCGACTACGCGAGCTGGTTGGTCCGAAATTGGAAATTTGTTTTTCTTTCTGCTGAACAGGTAAAAAAGTAAAATGTGTTGTGAGAAAACTCTCGAATGTAGGTGCTCCTTGATCGCTTTATTTTGACAACAATGGAGCTAGTGATGGGCGCTTGGTAATCCGCACCGAACTAGTTCCCCCCAAGTAACATTATTGAGCTTTGACACATGAATGCGCTGTCATTTAAATTTTCTATCAAATTTACTGGAAGTTATGTAAATCCGATTTTGTAATTAACTTTATATCTCTAAAAATTCAACAAAACTGTTTTTTTTTCAAACACCATATTTATCTTCATTAGACGGATTTAATCTGATAATTGAGATAACACTCAATTTCATTGATTTGCATGAAATTTAAATGATTTTAAATTGCCTCTACGACATCTTGCTAAGCTTTTATCAGCCAATTTCGCGTCGAAAGAGCAATAAGAAACAAAATATGATCAAATTTGAAATAACTTGTCTATATTTTTTTTGCACCCAAATACCAAAAATAAATATGAACTTCAACGCTGTTTTGAAGTCATTGGTACCGTAAATCAGCTACAGAATGAACTTCAGATTCGTTCATGAATATGAAGGATACTCAGTGTTAGGCCGTGCTCTGGGATTTGTCGTATACGACCAACGACAAATACAAACGTATGGCGCTCTATGGATGTGCTCTGAAATCCGATCAGACTTGGTAAAACATATGTCGTCATACAAATCAATTTGTTTTTTCTATAAACCACGTAAAACTTGTCGTTCGCACAGCTAGCATATGTGGATCTTGAGTGTTTAAAACATCTGACAAGCGTTTCAAGGGGTAAAATCAAAACAAATCCGTTCAACCGTCAATAAAAATTTAAACATCGCGCTTTGACAGCTTGTCGTATACGACAACTCCTAGAGCACCCGTAAAACATGTCGTTGTCGTTGGTCGTTGTTGACGACAGCACCGCATGATTGGGTCAACACGGCCGATCGACGGAACAAAATGCATGCAAGACAACTTTAAAAAATAAACGATATCGAGCAGGATAAAAATGCTGACCGCGATCGGTGAGCATTAAGTTAAGCAAAACTGAAAATTGTATAAAACTGCTGACCACGATCGGTCAGCAGAAAATTAGTATATAAACTAGAATAAATCTTTAATAAAGCGACTTTCAAACCAGAGCTCAACAAGAACTAGCGTTTGACTGTTCTCGCCAAGTCGGACGGTAAATCCTCCTGTCTTGGCTCTTTCTCAACGAGTTTAGATTCGTTGTGGAAACTTTAGCCGTATACGACAAATCCCAGAGCACGGCCTTAGACTTTTAAATATATTAGTGCAGGCGATCTGCGACATATGCTATTATAGCGGACCGCTATTACCCGGCAAAATTTGCGTAACTCGTACAGCGTTTCTTTTCTGCACTTAATTTATTTGGACATCAGGCAATTTTTAAAAATAATACATTAAAATAAATTAAAAACACATGTTTTAAACGACAAAGGAAGTCATATTCGACCAATTTTTCACTGTTTTGCTTAGATTATGCACTGTAAATTACCTCAGTTGTCAAATTTCCAAAAACTACGTATAAGGTTTCCACGTATAAGGTCGCCTTCACACGGACCGCGGCCGCCGCAGTACCGCGGCAACAACTTGTATGCCACCTCGACGGTGTTCGGCGGAAGGCGCTGGCGCGGATACGCAGCGGATGTTTGTACAACACAAACAACTGCGGAACAGCAAGCGCGGAAGATTTTACAGCCTACCGCGGAAGATTTGACAATCTGCCGCGGAAGATTTGAAAGCCGTCCCAAACCGAGCTGAGCCGAGCCGAGCAGAGCCGAAGACTTTCGTTGTCAATATAACGAAAGTTATACGCGTTTTCCGCGGTACCGCGGCGGCCACAGCCTGGGTGGAGTCGGCCTAAGAGGAACCGCTGATCTCGAGGATTGCCTGCACGATATACGGTTTAAAGGTGATTGAAGCGTTAATTGTACGATGATTGTAACAGCAATGCTGATTAAGTGTTGCTTAGAGGTTCCATGAACTCCGAAGCTGCTCAATGAATTTCATTTGCAATTTTTAACTGCTGGAAGAAAGATCTTTAGCTGATCAATGAAGAAGAAAGATTGTAAATGAGAATGCAATTTGTGAGAACATTATCAATTGCACACACCATGTTAGATTGAGTGAAGAATTAGACGATCTGGAGTACATGATGAATGATAAAGAACCTTTTTTCTATAATTGTATGACCCTTTTATGTTAAGTTGTTAAGGCTTTAATTCTGGAGAAAAGTTAAGTAACAATATAATAAGCAATTGAATAATAATAAAAACACAAAACATGCGAATTAATTGTTGTAGCATATGTATTATTGAAATGACTTCTACTATTCTAAAGATGATACATTTGATCTAGCATTTCCTAATTGAAGTAACATTACAGATGGACTCCACTGCTCCTCCACGGTCATTTCTCTGTGGTACGTGAGAAGATTTTCGCCCATTTCCGTAAATTAATTTCCTTCCTAATGTGCACCAAATCGTTCCTTCCTACTGTGACGGAAACAATATCATGGATTTGTCAAGCAGGCCGTACAAGTTCTTTGGCAGTCATACCGGATTATCTAGAGAAAGTTGACCCTGGTTCTTACTGGTGCGCTCTATGGGGCCATGCACATGTGGTGTGTAGGGCAGCAGAGTCAACTTCTGTTTGACGCACTGCAACACTCAGTCACTCCGTTTCATCAGCCTATTCTTACACGCTAATCAGTTTTGTCGCTAAGACGCAGGACACATTTTGCCGGGTTAGCCTGCCGACCTGTCCTACATTGTGCAGCTTGCTATTCTAACCTTACCGATTCCTCTTCCTAAGCTCGTAATGTTTCCCCAATTCGTCACAATCTTCCTACGCGTGGAGGAAGCATTTTCTCTACTACATCACAGCAAAGCAATGGCAATTGAACAAAAAAAATGAGCACTATACCGCAACGTGCGGAGCACTTGTGCGCTGTTTAGAGTGCACCTGCTGTGGTACCGCTCAGATATTCGTAATATACACGCACATACACACTTGATCAATATAAATACACGCAGTGGAGTGGAAGTAGTAAAAGTAAAAGTAAAAAAAAAATACTAACAAAATTCCACAATTCAACCTCAACTCCGGTCTGGTGGCTCGTCCTCAAGTTGTCCGTGACCTCGAGCATCAGCAAACCTCAGCGAGTCTTTCTCCCTCTCGACGACTAATCAGTTCTGTGTCGTCGATAGTGCAGAAATCCGCAAATGGGCATCCTTTCCCGGAAGAGACCATCCCTGGTCTCCACTACTGCCCTTTGATTAATCGATCCGTCACGGTGTTTTGAGTATTGAGGATGGGCTGTCTAGTAGCAGGAATAGCAGTGGTGCTAATAGTGGTGTTGGCGGTCTGCCCACCGTTCAGCAGCTGCGTGCCGACACGTTAAAGGTGTAGGACTGCTCTGGCATTGCCAGCGACCCAACCGGCACACGGTAATCCTGTCCCTCGATCGGTGCAATTGTGTATGCTCGCAGCAGGTTCGCAATGATGGAGAAGCTGAGCAGTTGCGTCATCCGGTAGCCCATGCAGGAACGCCGCCCGGCACCGAACGGTATGAAGAAATCCGGCTTCACCACACGGCCCTGCTGCAGGAACCGCTCCGGCCGGAAGCATTCCGGCGCATCCCATAGCTGGGGCGACATGCTGAGATCGTAGTTGTTCAGGAAGATGAGCGTATCCTTCGCCACGGTGAAACCTTAAATATTTATTTTGGTTTTAGAAGTGCAAACCGCCTTATAAAACGAAAAGAAATATTTACCTCCAATCTGGCTGTCCTGGTTGGCCACGTGCGGTACGATCGGGGACGCGATCAAACGTAGCGCCTCCATGATAACCGCTTCCGTGTACGGCATCTCGGCACGATCGGTTAACTCGACCACCTGCCGACCGTGCCGCTCGAGCACATCGTCTGCCTCGGCCTGAATGCGCTGCTGTACCTCCGGGTGCTGCACGATATACCCGAACGCCTTCACCAGGAAGTTGCCGACGGCCGAATGTCCACCGACGATATCCTCCAGCGCGAACAGTGCCGTCTCCCACTCGAGGGCCGGACCGCGACCCGCCTTGACGTGTTCGATCAGACTGTCAACGTAATCGCTGGGTTCGCTACCTTCGCCCCACCGCTCATACCGATCGCCAATGATCGTCTCGAGGATGATCGTCCGTATCTCCTCCGCCAGACGGTCCATGCGGCGCAGGTTTTGACGGTGCAGTGGCAGCAGGAAGGGCAGAAAGTCGGCCGCATAGCCCTGGTTCACCTCGTAGAAGATCTGATCGAAGTTACGCACCAGCTGCTGGAAGCGTTTATCTTCCACCTCAAACCGATGGCTGCCAAAGTACTGCGAGAATGCATTCGCGCAGATCGCGAGCACCAGTGGCTTAATTTCGATCGTGGTAGCATCACGTACCGTGCCGAGCATATGGCCGATCTCGTCCACAACGATCGTGTTCAGCTCCTCGAACCGACCGCTGAAGTTACGTGGGAAGGTGTGCGGTACGAGCATATCACGGCGGGCTTTCTGTACCTCCGACCAGTCGCAAAAAGCAAGTGCTGCAGGAAGAGAGGAAGAGAAGCGACACTTTGTACTGAACGGTCGCACAGTTGCAGCGCAACGGGTGAAAGGTGCACTACTTACAGTTCTCCTTATTGCCGGAAAACAACAGCTGATAGCGGCGGAAGTTGGGCCGACTGTCAAAGTGCTGACCCTTGTTGATCAGCACCTCCTTGATGCTGTCGATCCCGTTCACGACCACTGCATTCACCGAACCGAGGCGCAATGCCGTGACGGGGCCGTAACGCAGACCAAACTCGCTGAACGCCTGGTACGGTACCTCGTACCCGTTCAGCTCCTTCAGCGCACCGATGATGGGATAGTTTTTGGGACCGGGTGCTGGTTTGTCTAGCTCGCCCTCCGTCACACCATCCGATCCGAACGTTACTCCGACACTGCCGATCAGCTGTCGGAGTGCCTGCAGCACCTCACTGCCTACGAACACTTTCTGCTTTCGCTCGGGCAGCAGCATCAGCAGTGTCAGCAGAAAGCAGCTCACCATCAGGTAAGCCGTGCTGCTAGAGCTCAACCACGTTTCGCTTACACGATCCATTGCTGTACGAAGTTGTAGATCACACGGCTCAATGTTCTACACGAGAAATGTACGATCAGCACTTCTTTTACGGGTGCAAAAGCGACAGATCACAACACGTACGCACAAACACTGTAATACACGCGCACGAACACTCCCTACCGAACCAAAAAAACTAAAACAAGCGCACGGAGACACAGGATCTCGAGAGATACTCCGAGAACGGGAAGCTGCAATCGAGGTACTGTTCACGGCAGTAGGCTTCGAATCGATTTGATACACTCCTCGATCGATCCGGCACCCTTTTATACTGAAGATTGTATGCAAATTGATGCTCCGTTCGCTTCACGGCCGGATGAAAGAACGAGCAGGACGAACCCCTTTGCGAGCATGAGCGTTACTAAGATGGACCAATCACATCCAATCGACCATTTTTTTTTGTTGCTCTCTGCTGGTATGTTTTCCTCCGGAACCTACTTCTGTGTACCGTACGGTGGGTGCCGGAAATTGTAAGACTTTTTTACGGTGCGATTGAATTTCGGGCGCGGTGACGGTGATGATGACGTAGGTTGCAGGGCACCGATACTGTAGTCGATCAACGATGCATTATGGATTCGGTCGACCCAAAAATTCGGCGTCCCAATACGGACATACTTGTTGATCTCGAGACTGCACACCGCCGGGGAAGTCTTGTTTTGAATGGATAGAGTTTACAATCTTTTAAGGTGTTCAAATGCAGGGAAAATATCACATTACCCTGAACTTCATCAAATATCTATTGGAATGAGTATTTGATTGAATAGATGAATTGTGAAGCATTGCATAATTTGGGTACTAACTTCATATATCAAGGCACTTAATGGAAAAGGATGACCCGAAGGTCCACACTCTCGTGTTTCTCGACATTTTGCAGCACGTTGTGTAACATCAAACAAATATAACAAGGATGTGCAGACGATCAGTTTGCATTCTTGTCAAGGGTATTATTGAAATTAAAGCAAAGAAGGCCACTCTGTTTTATAACCGGATGTCGAATAACGTGGAAATGCGATTTCACAAACCATTTTTAAGGTAAAGCATGTATAAATAAAGAACATATAAAGGAGGCTTCGAGGTCTTGAACTTCTGTAGGAGTCCTCTAAACCGCTCACGGTCGAGCGCCTTCGTCAGCCAATCCGTTATTCCGGCCTTTCTGGCGGACGCATCAACGCCGTAACTCCAATCGCAATTTGGGCGTACCACGCCTCCATGTGGACGGCCCAAAAAAGAATTTACGAGCTGGGTCATCTAGTGTCATTCTCATGACGTGACCCACCTGGCGTGTCAAATCCGCTGTACGACAGTAGGTTCTCCGTACAGTTCATAGAGCTGCTCATTGTTGCGGGTCCTCCAACGTCCCAAAATAACTTTACGTCAAATAATTATCTACTTGGCACATCGATCAGCTAGGTTCTGTCATATGATACCTTACAAGAACTATCTTTACCAAAAAGCCTGAAAGCGACAACAAAGCAACCAGAAAACGGATAGCTATCAAAGCTCTGAAGAGCTCTTAGAAGAAGACTCCTCATAGAAGACTGAACCATAGAATTTACAGGACAGAGCAGAGTTAATGTTGGATAGGTAATATATCCAATCAGTATACTTTGACTAATCTGGCTTAGAAAGGTAAACATTTTCCAGACTTTTGAATTTGGCCCAAATTCCGCCACTTTAAACTCGAGGAATAATTCTCTGCACCAAATTTTGGAGAATGCTGATGCAATCCCTGCAATAATTAATTCGTGACTCTTGAGATAAATGCGAACTAGAACCTTTGTCACCGGATCACAATTGTTATTTTGGAAACAATATCATCTTTCAACTTACACACATGTCGTAACCATCCATCGAGACATCGAGTCTCTAGGGTCTCTCATCGAGTTAAAGAGCTCTTCTGAGCTTTCACAGCCATTCTAAGGTATGCTACTGCCAGACAAGTCCTTGCAAATTCATGGGTAACATCTTCCAAGATCATGCAATCTTTCCAATTATTGCAAGTCTTCACTCTTCGTTATCAATTTGAGGACATGGAACATGGCTGATGTATATTGTTTGGTTAAACTATTTGGAATGTTAATTCAGAAACGAATCAATGTCTATCAGCAGTCACAGGCAAATAAATAAGAAATAAATAACATTAAATAATATTATAATTCATGATGTAAATTCACAAAACATTACAAAATGTACTATTTTTTAACTAATTATCATCGTATGAACGTCAAGCTTACAGTAAATGGATTTGACATGTATAAAATTAGCATTAAAAGTGAATTATTAGACGTTTTCTCCACCATTTATATCCAATAACCTTCTTGTCAGCAGTTTGTTGGCGACTGTTTGCTTGCAGTGCCTCTATTGACTTCACCTGTCCCCAATCCAATGTGGGCGAACTTTATGCCAAACTGACGGAACGAATGCACAGTTAGCGGAGAAATGATACCCACACTGACAGCATTCTCTATGCACGTCGCGAAACACTTTATGTCGCCATGACGCTTGAAATACTCCGTTGCACATGCAAATCGAAAGTAACTGTTGCGAATCCAAACGAACAACAGTTGGGAATTTGCAATGTAAAGTGAGCGAGGTTTTTTTTTTTGTTTGTGTAGCCTCTGTCCCCTTCACTGCGATCGATACCACGGTTGAGGATCACCCAAAATCATATAAGGGGCAGCGCGTCCCAAAACCTCTCAACCCACCTTCCCCATTTTCCACAATCAAATCGATCTGTTTGAGCGTGTAATCGGTTGTGTTCTTTCGTTACGCGCATTCTTAACGGTTCTGGATGTTGGCTTTCCAATCCCCCCCTCGTCTCCCCTTCTCCACGGTTTTCGCCCCGCTCTGAACACTACCTGACGCACATGTGATTTTCAACCGCAAAATGCTCCAACACCGTACGGGCAACCAGGCGTCTCCATTCGACTGCACCGTGCAGTACTTGGGCGCTGTTGGGGTTGAAAAGGTAATATTTTTTCGGTGTGATCTACTTTCAACACCGAAACCAATCCAATCGGTTAGCTGGAGTTTGTTTTCTCTTGCGGCACGTACCCAACGGACAGTCCCGGCACCTCCTCACCCGGTACCAGCACGATCTTACGCTTATTAGAATTAAAATGAGGTCCGGCTTCCGTATCTGATTGAACCGCTTTGTTGACCGCTGACGACGACAGATCCGCACGTATGTAACCGTGATTTACCGTCACCCCTTCCACCGCTGTGTCACCCCTCTCGCTGTTCCATTCCGCTCGGAGTGGATCGGAGGATCGAATATCACTCAACACGTTGAAGCGCCGTCGTCGAAAGTTGTCCGGTGTGTGTGTGTGTGTTTGAAGCTTTTTTTCCACTAACCCCGTTGGCCACTGGCGCCGATGCAACGGGTGCAACGCAGTCCAGATTGATTCAGCAGGCCTGTGGGCTGTCCCCAGTCGGCCAACGGTCAGTGGAATTGTTTTCACTGAACCTAACCTATTTGCATCCGTGATGACACATGGGTAAGATAATATGGGATTAGAGGGCACAAGCGGAGGGCGGTGGAAGGAGGGAGTGCCTACTCTGTCTACTCTCCACAAAGTACGGAGCGAACACCGGCCACAACCGGCCGGTAATCGTATGGCCAGCAGCTAAAATTCGTCCATTATTAATGAACCGCTCGAACAAAATCCGGCAACCCACAAACCGTGACGTTCGTCCGATGTAAAGGGCTCACGCTACAAAAAAAAAGAAGGCTACGAGACACGGCTCGGGGTGTAAAGTGTCCTCCCGAACCACCACCGCCCACCGAAACCGACACGATCGAGATGATGGAGAAAGTGTGCCTGAATCATGAGCTCGGCCCCGCGACTTCATATAAGATTATACATATATTCACCGCCAGGGGGCACCACCTCCTCGTCGGGACTCCAACCCGGAGATGCCAGCCGGGCGAATCCGGTATCGCTTGTTGCATCTGATTCACCCCACTAAAAGCGAAAGATCGAGAAAAACGATCCAAGTCAAGTTCTGGCCGGTGTCGACCTCTTTCCGATGGGTAGTGTCGCGTGTGCAGTTTTGAGGGCACCGCTAAATCAATAATGCCAATAATGATGGTTCGCCCCGCGCCCCGTGCAACTAAATGCAAACACGGAAACTAACCCTACAGCACGGGTTGCACCCGCACGTCTTATGCCGGCAGTACGTGAGTACGGCTATGGAAACGAGCGTTTGATCAGGAGCACAACTTAATTATGGAGGGCCACATTTACAGCACGGATTCCCAGAGTGCAATCGGGATTGAAGAGGAGATCTCTCTAGGGATGAACAGACAAAACGATCAAATGACCCTTTTTGGTCTAAAAACAACTAACGCCATCCACATTTGCATGAGTGGCTTATGCACGGTAACGGATTCAGGTCGTCTTCAGGTGTTCCGTTCGGTGTGCTGTACCGGGCTGGCAGCTGGCTTCTAGAAGCTGCATATCGTTGACCTTTGAGTTGGTGTTGGCTGGCCACCGGAATGGACATACGCACACCAGCGCAAAACATGCAGCCCCCCTACAGCAACCCTTTGCCCGGGGATGCGCGCCACGGTACCGTACTGCTACCGAGCTGACCTATACCTCCACTGGGTAGGGTGGTAAGAAGCGGGTAGGGTGGCAAGAATCAAGCATCCACACCGCACACACAACAACCAGATGTGGGGTGCGCTGGGTCAAAACCCCAATCCATAAATTGGGCCCCTTGGGCCGGTAACTGCGTCGCCGGTTAAAATTGGAGATCTGTTAGCTGGTTCTTTGGTCCAGAGTTCGAACCGCGCAATGGTTTTGGAAGGTGTTCGCTTTGGATGCGATTTAAATACCATGTGCGTGTGATGATGTGGGTTTTTTTTTGTGGGACGGGTTCCTTCCCCCCCACCCATCATCCCATCTTGGGGAAATTTTTGTTTTGTCACTTTTGTTTTGCTCTCTCGCCCTAATTCTGTTCTGTTCTTCGGGTTATGGTTTCTTTCCCCTCGTTGTGGTGGTTGTGTCTTGTTTACCTCCATACTGATTCGTTTCGTTTCATAATCGGTTTTTCTGGGTTTGTTTCAGTTTTGTTTTGGTCGCAACGATTTCACGTGAGAACTTGTTTTGAACTTTATCGATGAACTATTTATGAGGTTTGCGATGAGAAATATCTCGTTTTGGGCCACGTTTTTTTACGGATTGAATTGTTTATGATTGTACAATATTCTGAAATGGAAAGCCTAGAGATGAAGCTGAAGTAAAAGAGCTGTAGTAAAATACTATAAGCAGCATTCTCCCTATTCTTCTCCGTATGTAAACGATCCAAGAGGCCACGTTCTCAGAAATTATAGCCTCCGAGGACCTTCGAAATTACAGAGAAATTGAGAACTCAACAAAAACCTCATACTTTATTGTTGATAAAGCACTCTCTAACAAACTTCAACGTCCAATTTAAGATAATTCTTTAAGATACTCATAAATAGACTATAGATTTCCTTGCTTACATAATAAAGTAATTCTTATTACCTTATGTTACGTGATACACTGACCTACAGTCGCAAGTATGCACGTCTGATAAGTGTATTTATCTATAATTTATGGCATGTTATATTTTATTTATACCATTTCCAGTCCACATTCAGGCTACGCTGATGGTGCCACATAAGCGTGAATGGATGGGTATTAGTGGCACCTTTAACTTCCCGTCCGGAACTCCAAAGTCATATCAAACATTCAACGCATGTAAAAGCGTCTCCTAGTAATCGCTTTTGTCATGCGCTTGCCGCCCCCGAAACGAATCGAAATCTACATAATCACATGGCTATCAGCTAGCTTCGTTATGTCAGCATCCTTCAGGATCCCGGCGGCTTAGGCTAGTTATGTTCACAACCCACAACCACGTTGCTCGATGCATGACAACACTAAACGGTGGTGCTATCTACCATCTACCAGAGTGACTTCACGTAACACTCGGATAAACGTGTTACTATTAGCATGCCAGCATGATCTTAGCATGCGATCGTATGCGAAACATTTGAATGGCACATGGTTTGACACTGTCAAAGACAATCAATGCAGATCTTATTCTTACCGAATCGGCTGAAATGGATTCTCTTTGATCGTTTTCCTTACGTTTTTTTTCTTGGTGTTCTTAATTCTTTTTTGGTTTAGTCGGTAAATTCTTTGTGTTACTTAATAACTTATTCCCTTTTCTATGAACCAAAAACAACGACATAAATGTCTGTATTTTAACCGGATTACATGATCTAAACACGCTGTGGTTACAGACGAGTGAGTTTCGTAATAGTAAATCACTTAACAATTGATCGTTGTTTAGAATTTGAAATAGATACGGATCGACCTTAATTTACATAGAGATCTGCGAGAATAAGGATTCTGAGCGAGATGATCTAACCCATCGTGTCAACTAAAAAGTAAGCTTTGTGTAGTTTCTGTTTCTTTATGGTATTACAGCATCAGAGGACTTAGCTATCAATTCCTGGATAGCTTCTACGCAATTCAGTAAGTTGTGTCAAGTAAGTCTTGGGAGGTATTATATTGTACATATGACCAAGTAGTAGATTGTTAATTTAAGATGCAGAGGACCTAGTAAGTTGTTAGGTCAAGTCGAATAAAATTCTTACTTACTTATCCGGCGCTACAAGTACTTAGCGGTCTTGGTCCTGCTGCAGCAGTCCTCTAAACCACTCACGGTCGAGTGCCTTCGTCTACCAATCCATTATCCCGGCCTTTTTGGCGGACGCATCAACTCTATCACTCCAATCGCAATTTGGGCGTACCACGCCTCTGCTGTCCGTATGGACGATCTAAAAGGACTTTGCGGGCTGGGTCGTCCGGTATCATTTTCATGGCGAGTCTAATCCGCTGTACGACAGTAAGTTCGCCGTACAACTCATTCAGCTCGTAATTGCAGCGGCTCCTCCATTGTCCTTCCACACATACGGGGCATTCTTCAAACATTCTTCTGAGCATCTTCCTCTCGAACACGGCTAAGAGGGTTTCGTCAGTTTTGGACAAAGTCAATGTCTCAGAGGTGTAAAAAAATCTAATTGGTAGATAAAAAAGCAATATGAACTTCAAGGGGTATTCTATTTCATGAGTTTTAAGTTGCCATGCTTGAAATGAAATGTACAGACGATAAAGCCCAAGAGTTCCGGTCTCGACGTCGCTTTGTGATTACTTGATTAGATTGGTCTGGTGTCTTAATTTGATCAGTTTGGACCAGCACCAGAATAGACGAACATTGATACGAAGTATCTTTCCGGATGAAGTTTCTTAACCCAATCTCAATGATGATCCGTTGTAGGAATGATGAATGAATTAACATCATAAAGGTGTTAGAATTGGGATCAAAGATTTCCGCATTAGGACATCACTGTCCCATCTACGTTGCTTTTGGCATAACAGATGATGTTGGGAATTGGATATTCAAACATCATATATTTCATGAACCTTATGACAGTTATCTGCCACTTAGAATAGTTCTTCTCCTCTATGTGTGTTGAAGAGGAAGTCCTTATAGTATAGCCCCAGCGAAGGGTCAGATAGTCATTTCGAGAACAAACAGACTAGTCTATTAGTTCCAAGGACCATAAACTAACCAACAAAAATACATCCTACAATTCTCTTTGCTGATCCCCTGCTGATCTACGGCCTATACTGCTGTAGGAACACACTTCAGAAATAGAATGACAAAAGATATCGAATATTCGATATCCAAACATTGTGTATACTTAGAGTTGGTAGTTTTTTTACACTATAAACACTTCTTCTCTCTGGTTAGAGTTGAATAGGTAGAGCCCTAACAACGTCATTTGTTGGCCTAAACTAAAACAACACAGTTCTTACTGCCGATCATTTGCCATGGACACCCCGCGAACTGAATGTGTGTTGTTTTTTATCGCTCTCTGGCCTACAAGACACACAAATCGCAATGGGAAAACACTTTCCATTGGCTGTTGAATATGAACCACCTACTTCATCAAGCGAATCTGCATGCCCATTCCATCACTAGTCGTTTTTCTAGGAAGTCATTGTAACGCCGCCCAGTACGGTGCTACGAAAAACACTACCGCACAACGAACAACACACTGAAGATGGACGCTTTCTCCTTCGCCTGCAACAAACCAGACCCATTCGTACCGCATTGCATTAGCATAATACAGCGTTCGATAATGCTTCCCGATGGGTAACCGCCCACTCACGTGTTGATTAGCATTTGTACTGCTGGTTGTACTAAACTTTCACCCGAATGCACCCGAGCACCGAAAACCCGGTATATCCCGCGTATCGACCGATCGAACCAGGGTGAGTTGCACTTCTTTTCTTAATTACCATTTCCGAATTTCGTCCTTTTCACCTTGGAAGCGGTCGGTCCGGTATACGTTTAGCGTGACGGTAGTTCATCCGAATCCGACACCGGATTCGCATAAGTTTCACGTTTCGCTTTTATCTCGCGTTTCTACCTCTGGCGCTCGATTCTTGTCCATTACGTGTTGTTTGTTGGAAATTTACCATTTTCGCCTATCTTCTTGAAAGCTCATGTTATTTATTCTTATTTCCTCTGTGGTAGGCGCGTGTACCCTTTTTCGTCTTAGTTGACGGAACGGTATCGGTCGCATCCATCCTCCATCGTAATCAATGAGTCACGCGGCACTTGCATAACGGTAGTGACCGAAAACGGTATTGTTCCGATATGTCAACCTCGCCCTCGCCGTTAGCAAAAAAAAACAACAACAACAGTTACTATTCAATGTTGGAAACAACGGTCTACTCGTAACGGCAAAGGGTAGCTAATGTGTTTTACATAAAACCCCTGTTCAACGATCAAGATCACGATCGCGAACAATCCGTCGATTAAACATAATCCACTACTTCTACGTAACGTGCCACGGAAGATGCGGGAGCTAATGTTATCTCGCTTCTGCGTTCCGCGTAGTCCGTTACAAACATTTGCATTATACTGATTTTTTTTCCTGGGGAAGATGAAGGATGAAGGTGCAGTGCTTGGATTGGGCGGCTCACTTTACGCCGAAAGCGGTAAATGCACCCTCGAATGCAGCGATTGGGCGTGTGTGCCGCGCACGTCGATGCCGATCATTGGATCCGTCGCGTCCCGTTAGCTTTGCTGTAAGATCAGAGCCGACGAACGTGCTCGGTCGGCACGGGACACCCGCAAACCGGTACCTAGCTAAACCGTTAGTGGCGTCTCTCATTCACGAAAAAAAAAAAACAAGAAACAACTCGAAGAAATCACCCGTCAAGATCATGAAATCCGCCCCTAAAGCCCCAAACTTCCCTTTGCAAACAACCCCCCATAACATATGGGCCGAAAACGCGACCACCGTCGTCAACTCGAGAATTGATCGATCCCTTGTGGCTGTGCCCGTTGCGTGTTCTGGAAGAGTGACCGACAGTCGAAACGGTCTGGACGCGGGGTATCTATCGGGAGACGGGGCAACCGGGTGGATAGAACCGGTGAAGCGATGATGAAGGTGGTACATTCGATTCAGGAATCAAAATACATTTTGCATAAGGATGTAAATTAGCCACACTTATTCTAAATGACAATGATGTTGCTGCTGATAGCGCTGGCCACTGCTTGCCATTCCCGGGGTTTCAGTGTGTTGGGAAGGCTCGCTTTGCCACGATCGCATACCCAAAACCCGACCCGGCCAGAGCCTGCATTAATTGACACACGATTATACAACTTTGATATTGAGCTAGGGCTAGCAAAGGCAAAGCTGACAGAACGTGTTGCAAAAAAAAGGAGCAAAAAAGGATATGTAACCGATGTTGAATAGCGCGCGGTTTCGTGAGCTTACCTCCAACGGTCCGTTGTAAGCTGACGTCAATTTCTAGAGTAAAGATAGTTTTAATAGGCCGCTTGTTTTATTGCTTATACTTACTTGTATAAAACGACAATAGAAGATAGGAATTACCACTGTTTTACAATAAAAGCTATTTCACTGCTGACGAACAATACTGGTTGAAAATAACTTCATAATCATTTCCAGTGATTTACTAATGACTTCACACGATAGGACCGATACTAAATCCCATCCGGACATTTCTTCTCGTGCGCAGGATATTGTATCGTATTCGAATTCGTGGTAACGTTAGACATCAGACACCTCAAGAGGTCTGGTTTAGGCTTGATATTACTGGCATTCTTTGATTTTGATTACCTATAGCATAATAATCAGATAATGCCTGGTCCGGTTGGGATTTTGTACCGGTCCTGTCGTCCGGTCCAAAGCTTTGGCTGTAGAAACTCACAAATTGGACAACTTTTTTTTCATGAGAACTACTTTTTGAATACTAGGCCTATTTAACCAGCGCCGGATAGTCAACTCTTGCAACGGAGGAACGGATCGGAACTTGGATCGGAAACCCGCGACATCTCAAGATTAAATATTATGTTCTAAAAAAGATACATCAAACCCAAGATACCCTATTTTTAGGAAAAACTAAAAAGTTATCAAACGTTTATCATATTTTAGAGCATATAAGAACCCATTTATAGATAATAGGCGAATGAAGCAGCCCAGCTCAAAGTCTCTATTAAAAATAATAAACAACAACCCACTTATAGACAATTTCTGAATTTCTTGTTACGCATTTTAAGTGTTTTATATAATCTGGGGGGATATACCTGATGGGACTCATCATTAACTCACGGTCAGGTCCGGTCGTTGTTCTGATAAATAGAAAAGAACCCTCTTTTTGCTAGTTATTTGACCACTTTTTTGAGAACTCGTATGCATTTCGACGATTGCTTCAAACGTGTAACTTCATTAAGTTAGTGATATGAATAAGATGTCTGAGAGTATCAGAAAATGATATCCTAGACATCAATAATCCGTGTTATAATAATATGTTGTCTTGAGTATATTGTACAATTTAGAAACGTACTACATCGATCTATTTGGAACAAATAACGTATATTATATTAAATCTCACCTACAACCTGCATGTCCAGTAATTGGAACAACTCCCGAAGATCTCGTGGATTGCGTTATAGTAGAGCAAACCAGAATAAACATTGCTTCGCCAGTTCGCATACAGTGATCTTGGTTCAGCTACATTTCCTTCAGTTCAAGAATTACTTTCCTGGCACGTGGTACGTTGTAAACCATGATCATGAGTTTTTTGCACTTACATAGGAACGTCGTTTGGGATTTAATGATTCCAACAGAACGTACGATCAAAATCAATGCTTGTTTATACATGCAACTGTAACATTAGCACGTGTTGTATAATCGCTAGTATCAAGGTTGATAGTAAACCACACTCTCGATTGAACAATAAGCTTAATTTCATTTCTATTGGAAGCCTTCCGAGGCTTCCAACCTTCCATTACATCCATTCCGAAAGGAACAGCATACGTCGGCCAGGGAACGTTTGCACCAAAGATGACAACAGCCGCTTGGAGGCACGGTTGCATCTGGTTGCTGAATTATTTCCTCACCCGTGTGCCGCCATTCATACTGTACGACACCCTCCTCCATAGCGATGGCATCATGCAAGTCTTCCGCAAACAATGCACACAGCAGCACAACTTTCACGATCCGGATCACGAATGTACGATCGCGATCAGCGCAAACGCGAGCCGCCTCACCCCCTTTATCTACCCAACGCTTATACCTCACATCTGGAGGAGTAACTCATTCAGAAATCCTTGAATCCTTGATCAGACCACAGGCGCATTTAAATAATTCAATGCAGCTTCGAAGTGGTCTCGCACACGCGCGTACACTTCCTTCCGTTTTGTTTCGATTTTTTGTTTTGGTTGGTTGGTGTGTTATTCACTGCCTGCGAGCTTTATTATTAAGGGTTGGTTCTACTATGACGGAGATGGTACGCATGCAGAGTGCGGGAAGGAAAGCAGCGAGTTACCCGCCACTATGTTGTGCCAGAGTTCACTCCAGTACCCGATCCGGCTCGTGAGTAGTATCCTTGGAATATGATGAACGAGTAAATGAGGTGGCGCTGTGGCACTTTGGGACGCACTTGGCGCGTGCATGCGTACGTATGCATCCGGTTTGGGACGATTCTAAACAATACAAATCACATCCCTATAAAGACGCGCTCAACGATTCTAATTTGATCGCAGTTGGGTGCGTTAATGGCGTTGATCTCCGCGTGATTTGCTGTTGATGTAAGCAGCTTACACACACGCATACTACCTGCCTGGGCAAAGTAGGCTAAGTGTTCGACGGTCACTAGGGTTGACTGCGGAAGTAGGGACGCTCCAGAGGACAAGGCCAAATGTACCTTACATATCGCCCCGAAACACCATTGTGAAGGGCTCAATTGGTCCAGGTGTAATTTATACAACCTACACTCCAATTCAAGTCACATGCTCACACACACACACACATCCGGGCGCCAACTCAATGGGTTAGCGTTGACAACGGCCCCAAAAAAAAACGTTCAAATGTGTCAACTCCCAAGTATCTCAAGTCGGCGATATTTTACGTTGGGATCGCGGAAGGAGAAGCATGGGGAATAGGGGTCAACCGGACCCAGGGGGAAGAAATGGATGCTGCTTTACAATTTTCAAAGTCAATATATACGCACTTAAACTTTGCGCGACACCTAAAGCGAGTTGCGTGCCGTATGGCTAATGCGCACAGTTGGAGAACCATCCCGGGAGTCATGCGTAACGCATAACCCGACTGAATCGAGCGCTACGAGCACGGACGATGGTGCAAGCTGAAACGGTGTTGGGTGAGTTCTTGTTTTGCATTTAATTATGATTCAAACCACCCAATTGATGATAAGCCAGCGCGGGAACTAGGGGATCACGCGGATTTACGGGGTCGAAGGGATAAAGATAAATAATTACACCAAAGCGGCCAAATCGACGAAGAAGAACGCATGCATACAGAATGCAGAGTAGGGAAAGGAAGCGAAATAAAAGAAACAAAACCCCGGACGAAATGCGGAGACTGCTGCTTGTCACTCATGAAAATTTATCGCCACACCACTGCTTCGCAAATTCTGGGACATTGGAGGCTGGCAATGTCTAATTTCGGCCTGCTGGTTCGGGAGGCTCCGGTAGAACCGTTACCAACACCAACGCCAACGGATACAATTCGTCCACCGTTCTGGTTTCATCCTATCCCGCTGCTCAATCAGCTAAGCACCACACACGCATTGATAAAAATTCAAATTATTCTCCCACTCTGCGCGATCCGCACCGTGATCCACACTCACATAAGCAAACGAAACCACCCCCCACTCCCCCCCTCACCACCGTCTCCTGGCATGCCACAATAGAAGGGAGGGTTGTGGCGCGGTTTAGGGTGATGGTTTCGGGCATGACATCTTCCGGACAACCCGATTGCATATTCATTCATCGGAACCGAGCTCTTGGCAATGGCATTGAAAAAGGGTAGATTCGTTCGTGATTCATTATACAGCTCCCATAATCGTACAGCTGCTCGTTGCTGTTGTCAAACAGTGTGCCGGCAGCAAAGCTCTGGCTTCGGCTCGCCCCGTCGATACGATCACTTCCGGCAGCGTGATCCAGCCAGAAGGTTTCCAGCGCCGGCGGTAACTCCCGGTGCCAAAACTGAATTGGTGAGTGTGTTTGTGTAGGGGGGAGTAGGGCCGGAAAAAAAGGAGAAAACACGCAACAATCGTATGGGAAATAATGGAAAGGAGAGAGAGACACAGGAAAGCTCCTTAATAATACGTAACAGACATTGCCTAAGACATTACGCCGCATCCACGTCACATAACGTCTACAAACCTTGGCCGTGTGCTGGATATGATCGTGGCAGAGATGATCGTTCCTGCGCTGGGCCCGTTTGGCGGCCGCGCCCAACCGTCGGCGAACGTTACCACCATCCGGGTCCACCACTTGCCGGTAGTAGATGCGCATCAGCTCGAAACGAGCCACGTGATTCCGGTTGATGGATAGCGCCTGTTTCACGCTGCCCAGCAGCGTCTCGATGCTGGCTCGTACCCGCCGTATCTGGGCCGTATTGCGCGCCTCTATGTGGTTGATCAGCGTCAGCACCATACCCTCCACGATGCGGATCGCCGTGTTAATGTTGATCGTGGAATCGTGCACACCGAGCACGAAATTTTCACGCAACAGCACCAACCAGTTGTCGGCCGCTACCCACGCACCGTACCGGACGCACCAAAGCCACAGGTTGGCAAACAATCGCGCACTGGCAAAGCCGTTCCGTTGCGCCCGGAAGGATTCACGGTTTTTGAAGTAAAAATTCTCACACCGCCGGTACGACTCGATGCAACAGCTCGTATCGAGCAGAACGTCGAGACAGATCGCATAATACCATATCTGTCCGGTACGGTACTGCTGATGGACGATGAGCTTCTGCAGCGTCCAAAGCGTCTGTACCGTTTCACCGATGCGCCGGTTCGAGAGCAGCACCTCGCAGAGAATGGGAATGATGTCCCATTCGCACGATTGGTACTGCAGCCTATCGTTTATGTGCAGCACAACCTTGCCAAGTTCGATCGATAGAATTTTCTTCGAACGAATGGTTCTGAAGTGGTTGATAAAGCAGTGTAATATAGTTGGGATAACAAAACACACCAAAAACGATCTTACTGGCAAAGAAACAGAGCGGTATAATAGCGGACCACCGCATCCAGATAGTCCGCATCAATCCTATGCACGTTTTCGGCCACTATCTGCAATGAACGTTCCTGCATCCAGGCAGTGCTTTCCGAGAATCCAACATGGTAGGCTGAAAGAAACCCAAACAGAGGTTTAGTTTTCCTGTTGAAATTCCCTTCAGCGGGAAAGCTTACCTGTATGGAAAAAGTTGGCAAATGACTTCACCAAAACTGTACTACTCTTCCGGTGGCGCAGGGCATGGTTCAAACCCCAGACTGCAGCTAACGTTGCACGATCCCAATCGCGCAACTTAACGAACAGTTTATGCATCCCATTGAAGCAGCTAGCGATCTGCGATACGATCAAGCTATAGTAAAGACTTTTGCTGGTGGAAGACTTTTCCTTGTAGTCAGGATCAAGATATTGTTTCACCTTCGACAAATAATATCTGCTCTTCAACCGAACCAAAGATCTGTTTACAGAAAAAGAAGGGAAAATTACGTTATTATAGAACCGATGTAGGGCCCACAATTTTTGGGAAGCTTACCGATGACGTGGAAAACTCATGCCTAATGTAAGTGAGGCACGATAATACAATTCCAGAGCGCGCTCAAACTGCTCCAAACAATACTTTCCCTTCGCCTGTAACGTGTAGAGTCGACCCTTCAGGTAGGTAACGAGAGCTACGTTTTCTGAAGTATCAATTTGCTATAAAAAAATACATCATCTCTAAACATTCCCTCTCTTTATGCAACTACAACGACTACTCACCGTCATCAGTTTACTGGCATCCTCAAGAATTGAGATCGCTTTAGGAATGTTGGATAATTTAATGCATATCCGTGCCCATTCGATATTGGCCTCAACACATTTCTCCAGCAATCCCGCACCTTTGCTATGGAGGACTATCTCACTGAACGTACTGTACAGAATCATGTTACAGTTGCAGGTGATGAAATTGTATGCCCCATAGCTGAGCACCGGTCCACGTCGTGTTGAACTCCGCCTCCGTCTGAAGCACTCGAATATCATTGATTCTGAAAGAAATAAACCTTATCAGCAACAAGCAGTCACGACCACGAAACTTTGTCTTACGTTGAGAGGAGTACAACGAAAAACGCTGCAGAATGGAGGACAAAAAATGACAATTAGTGGTAGTCAAACAAGTGTTTTGGGTACACTACACTACCATACTTACACTAGCACTGTGCTGAAGTAACATTTCATTGGCATCCGGTTCATCCGATCTTTGACAACCAACCTGCACTTCGTACGTTTCTTCACAGCTCATTAAATTTTTGAACGGCACTGCTCCGCACGAGTTACATCTGCAACGTTACAGAAAACCCAGCTCAGTACAAGATTGTCGGAATTCTCAACAACACAGCATGTCTTACTTTTTAGTTTCACTTTCAATGAACTCCAGCGCATTGCTGTGGTATTGCTTTTTCTGCTCCACTGTTACCAAATTGTACACCGTGCTGTGGAACTCACTCGAATTGAACTTAGAGTACCCACAGACCGCGTACTTCGGCAAATCTTTGCAACTTCCTAGTAGAAATAGACCAACATTTAGGAAATCTTCAACAACTTGCTAATGCCTTTCACGAGTTACGAATACTTACGATCTACGTCTAGGGCGATGCAGGCGCATTCACCACGCCCCAACCAGCTGCTATTAACATTCCTCTGCGCTAACCGGAAACCGTCGCTGAAGTCTCCGATCGCGCACGACAGGATTTGAAGGTCAAACAGTTTCTTCATTGCTTTGCCAAGAGAATTTGGCGAAAAGGGGAAGGAAAAAATTTGGCAGGGAAAACATTACGGTGGTCGCAAACGGCTGGTGTAGTTAGAAAATTTCGGGTACTCCAAACGGATCAGCAATGGTAATTGCTCTACCCAAACGAATTTGTAGCCCGGGCTCTACCGTCTACTGCATCTGCATTCAGCACGCTAGACGAATTGCAAACGAGCGTACCTCTTATGCGTACTTGTTTGCTCCTGTATTCCTGCACAACTTCCGCGAAGTTTTCGTCTTACCCCACACAAAATCAGCCGGAAAAAACCGTAACAACATACTTACCAATTGCTACATCCCATTCACTCTCCATTGCCATCGTGTACATTAGCGAGGCGCGCAGAAACTTCTGCCCCAAAAAGGCGGCACATTTGCATACCAGCTGCTCGAATGCGGACAGCGAATCGTACAGCATCAGATGAAACGCTTCCAGATTGCGGGAGGTGTGGTAATCCTTCGTGTCGACCGTATCCGTCAGGTACGCCACGTCCACGATCTTGTTGAACAGTGAAGGTGTCTGGTCGACCGGATAGAGCAGAGGGTCGCCAACGTCGAACGACGATTCGAACAGCCGCCAGTCGGAAAGGCTTGGCCGCAGTGTGGTGCTGGATTTGATGCTGTCCCGCTGCAGGAACGACGCATCGCAGAATACATAGCCATCGGTTTGGGCTTCACAGTAGCCAGTGCGTTTCACGCGCAGGGTACCGCTCTGGCGTAAGCATAGCAGAAATGTGTTGATCCATCCCGGATTCCCGTTGCTGATGGTGTGCAGCAGCCTAATTAGTGGAACTAAATACTTTAGTAACTACTTCCTGGTGGATGGAATAACACTGTATACGTCAAGAGGGAACGGTTACATCACGATCGTCACACATTACCAATCCAGTCTTATACAACAGCAATCCTTGTCCAAACCCCTATGTGCATGTAATGGGCTCTTACGCACATCTCGACTTTCCTGATCCTATTGCACAACGCATCTCGTATTGACAGCTGCAACTTTCGTTTCCTTGTTGAACATGCGTCACTTACATCAGAACAATAAAAACGGACCGGGTTACCCTCATCAATAGTGCACTTTTGCCACCTTTTGCATATTGCAGTGCAAAACAACAGCTGTATCTCATTTGCCTAAACCGTAACTGTACCTAGCTAATACGCGCTGCGCTACCAGATCGGTTCTATGTTAATAACCAAAACGGTGCTTTGTCAAGTTCGATCAAACTGCAACGCTCCATTGCACCGCCAAGTGCGCATTCAGGCTCGTCTAATATATGCCTCAAGTAACGGTGACGGTTGCACTCTGTTATGAACCGTCTACCGGTGAAATCTTCACACTTCACCAAATTGAACTAGTTTGCTAGTGCAAATGTTATGTGAGGATGCTAGCATGCCATAAGGCTTCGGGGGCATCCTGATCGTACCGATGGTGACGAAACAAACGCGCATCCGTTTTTAATTGCGTGCAAATCTATGCGTTCACGTTCTCAATAACTATCCTCTCGCTTTCTGCCAATCAGACTCTGCGGCCGTTTTGCATTGCCTGCCTGCGTGCCTCTGTATGTCTGTATGAGTTCCCTTCTGCCCCGGGGGTCAGAAAGAGGTAAATAGGCGATTATAAAACAAGCCAACCGTATACACTGTTCCGAACCGTCACGTGCGGCGTGATCCCAGCACATGGGCGAATTGCTGTCCAGCTGTTCCACAAACACGATTCGAGATGAAAACAAAACAATTTTCAAATGCCTTCTTATACAACGAGCCCACTGTCGACACGTGATGTACGTCCCCATTCAAACGCGACCAAACCCGGTTAGCGCCCGTGCACACCCACCCGCCCACAAACCTTTGCGTGATCCTTCCTACCTACCGTTCCAGATCCAGCGGAATAGCATTAACGTTCAGAAATTGGCAAGCGACTGCTTTGTGTAGCAATGTTTCTATGGGCGGCAGCTTTACCTGGCACACATTGGGGCTGTCGAGAACGCGAACACGCATCGGGCTCAGGCGCTTCTGATAGCCCACCGTTAGCACGGTAATGATCTGTGGCATTTCCCAGATGACGTCAAACAGATCGAACGATTCGTCGTCTATGAACTCAGCATCGTCGATTATCAGCACCCAAAGGTTTTGAAAAGTCTAGACCAAATTAGGGTGCAAACGTGAATAGAGTTAAAATTCGAAAACGCACCTATGCGCCTAGTAGGTATGCAAAACGTAGCACACATGTAACGCGTAACGCTATAGCCCTACCTTTTGACAGAGAAACCGGAACAATTCTTTTCTAGCAGAATCTCTCTCTGTTTGGTTTAAACTGACCGTTGCCTCCGTTTCACTGAAATTCGTACCTAGAATTTCGTTCAAAAGCGACAAATGTTGTTCCATTTTGTGCTCTCGTAGGTACAACTTCATGCGGTTTTGTCTCGTAACGGTCGTTATTGTTTCGGTGAATCCAAGCGGTCGGGTGATGCAAAGGCTAGCCGCGGAGTATGGTTTCTAGCAGAGAAAGAGAAGAGTATTCGTAATTCGTTCGAGTTTGCAAAACGCTTTCGCTTACCTTCGAATCCTTCAGATTGAGCGAAAAGCATAACGAGCTTATGTGTTTGTTGCGTAGTGCAATGTAGAAAAACTCATTCACTAGACGAGTTTTCCCCATCTGCGCTTCGCCGCGTATTAACAGGCAATTTTGAATCCACTGATCGTTTGAGAAGTCGGCCCGAGTGCATTGTTGGGCAATCACCATACCATCGTCGATCATTTCTTGAAAGATTTCAACAAATTGATCCCGATCGACTAATGGATAGTTGTATACCATCGGTTTCAGCAATTCGCGTTCTCTGTGAAAGAAATCGATTAGTTTCAGTAGACTGATCTTACTTCTCCAAGTAGCGATCGAACAAAACTTACGCAATAAATTCCCGGAACTCATAGATAGGTCCTACGTTGTGCAATCCCTTCAGTTGTATTGCATCTTGCAACGTGAAATGAGCGGGGTCCAGTTTACTCATCATAAACGTGCTCTTGTCGCACGTCACCTTGTGCGGATAAGCCATCATCAAACGGGCCGCTTTGTTGACGTGAACTCCAATTGCAGAATATTCACGCCGCACTGTATGTCCCACGATGCCGCAGTACGCAATGCCGGTCGTAATCCCAATCGAGGCAGAAATGATCGAAGGATTTTTGGCGTACGTCTCCTGTATTTCACACGCACAGTGCAACGCGATTTGACTGTCCATTTCATGCTTCAGCCCGCGCAGTCCAAAGATAATTAGAAACATTACATCCTTGTCGAACAGTGAAAGTTTGTTGACGATTCCTTCATAGCCTTCGACGATCCTAAAATTGAGAGGAAAAAAATAAATCTTTCGTTCTGAGCACACACCTAAACTCGCAGTTTTGTACTTGCAAACGGTGGTAAAAATGGAATTAATTTCCTCGATCATTGGAACGACGTCCCGGGGTTTGAGTACGATGTTTAAAAACACCGTCACAATTTGTCGCATTTCGGTCAGCAGCTCAAGCGGTTCATTGTTTTCGACTGCAAGCAGAACGGGTTTGATGAGGAACTTTTGCAATGACGATGACACAACGTGTGGCGTTACATGTTTAAGACGAGGACGAACTGAAATAGAATAAAAAATAAACATTGAAAGAGACATCTTCAAAGTTTGGGATGTGGTGAAACTTACTGGCAAGCATTTCACTATCAATTTTGATTGCTTCATCTTGCTCCGAAGGGCATTCGCCATCCTGATCTTCCCGGTAGGAAGCATCCACAAAATTTAAACGTTTCGTCGATCGCCAATAGCTGGTGAAACCTTTAATTTTAAGATGCATTCGGTCCGCACACGACACCCAAACATATTCATTGTCGTGAATATAGCTCCATGCTGGAAGTTTTGTACAAAACCAAAATAAATGCATTCCAGCAAAGCAATTTCCTTACCATAGTAAGTCACAATGATGTCACCCGCCAGTGCCATCCGTTCCGCCAGCTTCACCTTCCATACAGGCTCTCCGGCAACGACGTAATGGGAAAAGGTCTCATCTCCCACCAGCGAAAAGTGCACCTCACCGGCCGAAATTGCGACCTTGATCCGCAGCGTAACACCGACGTCGGTCTTGTAGCGGCCATAGGATAGCTGTATAATGATTGCCGTGTCGATCGCCCGATGAATCGCATCGGGTAAGGATACGGAAGTGTTTGCCTTGAACAGCACCAGGATGGCATCGCCGGAGAATTTAAGAATGTCTCCGCCATGGCCTAATATTTCATGCACGATCCCACCAAGGTAGGTATTTAGGACTTGTGACAGCTTGGATGCTCCACCGTTTTCCGGATTGTTGTACAGCTCGGAAAGATCGGTAAAACCTGGAAATAGTCAAAGGGATGGTATTAACATTAACACATCTAATTTTCCTTTTGTCTGTATGTTGAGCAAGACTGGTTCCCTGTACACTGATGAAGTAAAAGTTTTCTAAATGACCTAAATATTGTACAGCGCATATGACTGACCAAGCTGATATCGTCGCAAAAATGACGTAGAACAACTCAGTGATATTCCGGAATATCCTTTTTGATGAAGGCATGATCGTCGATAGTGTTATTATTCAAAAATAAGCTTTTCCTGTGGCCTACAAAAATAATCACCTGCCATTGACGCTTAGAAGATGCCTTAGTGGAAGTGGACATATTCAGATGTTGGAAAAGGGCATCCCATGGGAACTAACCCCGGACTCATATCCCACCGTGAAGAAGTGTTGCCTCGATCAACAAGACATTGAGAAGAGTGAAAAATTGGAGGTTAGATCAAGGCGAAGCAATCGAACGAAGCAATCAAAGAAGCATAAGCTATGAATAACCGCGTTGTGCGGTTACGCATCGCACACAATTGAGACAGTATTGGTGTAGCCTCGCAATGACTTGTGCAAAAACAACTGCGATAAGTCCATTTTGCATAAGAAAGCAGTGAATAACTACAAATCATTTGTGGATCTGATACTCTGATCGATGCAACGATTGCTCATTCAATTTGCATAATATCAACGTACTCGAAACATTAGCTGGAACGCAAATTATTCTCCCATGCCGAGATTGCCAGTGTATTGGTTAAATCTCGGCTGTATGTTTACGGTAGGTGAAACAGAAAGATTCCACTGCAAACCTAACTCATATTAAAATTGATGTAATTTTATTAAATTTTATTAAATATTACGCAAATACTTCAAGGAATCGCAAAAATAAACTTTTAATAATATTAAAAAATACAAACCGAGAGTTTAAACACAATTATTTCAACCAAATTTTCACTTATTATAGTCAAGCAATTCTTTCAATCCACATAACAAAACTTTACCACATTTAATTAGTACATAACATTCAACGACATGCGCGAAGAACTTTTCGATCAACCCTCAATCATTTTTCTAATGCCGGCAAACGCGTACGAAGCGAGCTGCTTTGTTACTACCACTTCGGAGCTGGAACGGTAAGCATGGTGTTTCGGTGTTTCGCGCCTCTTTTCATTCGATAGAACGAAACGATCGCTATCGCGGGTCAAATTGCCGCTTTGGCTATCTTTTAGCTTTGAGTGAGAGTTTGTGCGTTCACGTTATTCTCCGTGCGTTTCGAGCGAAACTATCATTCGGCGAAACTCATAGCTGAACCGTGGCGCGCCTTTTGTTGGTGGCAAACAATATTCCCGTTGTCAAGGCCAAAGCCCATCGCCATCGCATCGCTTCAGCTGCTATCAATAAGTTAAGTGGGGAAGAATAACGAAAACACCCTCAGCAGTGTGAATTTGTTTTGTTTATTTTTCCCCGATGTTTGATAAATCACGGTTACATGCCGTAGGTTGCTGAGTCATATCGAGAATGAAATCATTTTCGAAGATACAATAACTTCATTATTGTGCGGTGAAGTTGTGTGCCATTACATAACATACAGACGATTTAAATGGTGTTGCATGTTGCATTTTTCAAGCAATGTCATCATGATCGCCATTATAAGCAGCATTATCATTTGTCGCTTATCGTTTATTCCACCTGGGTCGAAGTTTCTCAAAACGCATATCAGCTTATCAGTGCGTCTTATCCACGAAAATAGCAGGTCAAAGGCGGCGTTCATCGCGTGCCGTGCTATATAGTTATCCATTTATCCTCATTCCAGGTGAAAGATCCCTCAGTTCGTGTCCGTGCATGATGGGTTTCATGATAAGAGTTGTGTTCGTGGTGATATCCCTCACCGTTGCCGTGGTATTGAAGCAATACCGTGGACTGACTGCACCGTTGCCAGTCCCAGAACTCAACCTAAAACAATACTGGGGCCCGGGAGATGTGAAGCAGTACAAAGAGGATACCAGCATTAAACCGTTCAAGGTGTCATACGATGCCCCTGTAATCGAGAAGCTACGAACAAAATTGAACGATGTTCCCACACTGACGGCACCGCTCGAGGGAGTTGCCTTTGAGTATGGATTTAACACCAACCGGCTGAAGGAGATCATCAAGTACTGGCGAACCACGTACCTGGACAGCTGGAGCGAGCGGGAGAAATTACTCAACAAATTCCCACACTTCCATACCCAAATTCAAGGGCTCAACATGCATTTCATTCACGTGAAACCGAAAGTTCCGGCCGGCACGAAGGTGTTACCTCTGCTCCTGCTCCACGGATGGCCCGGCTCGGTTCGCGAGTTCTATGACATTATTCCGATGCTAACGACCAAATCGAAAGATAAAGACTTTGTGTTCGAAGTGATCGTACCGAGTCTACCCGGGTACGGTTGGTCGCAGGCCAGCGCCAAAAAGGGTCTCAGTCCCTCCGAGGTGGCAATCGTGATGAAAAATCTTATGAGTCGCGTTGGATTCGAAAAGTTCTACATCCAGGGTGGTGATTGGGGATCGTTAATCGGAAATTATATTGCCACCTACTTCCAGGGCAATGTGCTTGGTAAATATCCGAATGTTGAGAGTGCAGATCGTGTTGACTTATCTATGAATTGTTTCCCCGTTTCAGGTGTGCATCTTAACATGTGTTCCGTCAACACCGCTCTTTCGTACCCGAAAACATTCCTGGCTTCTCTGCGTCCATCTTTGTTCATTGATGAACAGTACACTGATTATTACTTCCCGCTCGGTAGTAAATTCGCCGACATTATCGAAGAAACCGGTTACATGCACATTCAGGCAACGAAACCAGACACCATTGGCACGGCACTGCAGGGCAATCCGGTCGGGTTGGCGGCCTACATTCTGGAAAAGTTCTCCACCTGGACCAATCCGGCCTATCGCAATCTGCCCGATGGTGGGTTGGAAAAGTATTTCAAGCTAGACAGCTTGTTGGACAATGTGATGATCTACTATCTGACCGATACCATCACAACCTCGCAGCGAATTTATGCCGAAGCATTTGCAGCCGATGAACTGAAGAAAGATATTGATCGCATACCGACCGCGGTCCCGGCAGCCTGTGCAAAGTTCCGATACGAGCTGATGCAACAAATCGACTGGATATTGAAGGATCACTTTACCAATCTGGTACAGAGTAATCATTTCAGCGATGGCGGTCACTTTGCGGCTATGCAGCTGCCGGAAGTGTTGTACAAAGACTTTGTTACATTTATTGCCTCGCTTCAAAAGTGAGCAACATTGCGTAAAGTGCACTAGGCAGGGATAATTTGGTGTTTTTTTAATTAGAAATAAAGTTATCTTTGTGCCACTGTTGTACTATATAAAAAAAAGGTAGAAATAAACAGTTCCTTTTACCATGAACAAATGCGAATGAAATAGGGATTGAAAGAAGCCGATGTTTCACCTTTAATTCTCATTGCTGATAAAAAAGTTTCTTATCTTGCTTTGAATACAAACAAACATAATTCAATGAGCAAAGGTTACACTATGGGACCAAGCTTCGATATATGACGGACGACAAAATGGAATCATGCTTCGGAACATAACCATTTTATCATTTTGATTGCGGCCAACCACTGTTACTGGTTCCTCCCATAGTAAGTTCAGCAAGGTTCAATTAACTATCACAACTTCTCTCACCCTTATCTTAACACACCTCTGAGCGATGACGCTGCATTATTGTGCTCCGCAAATAGAACCCCACTCGGGCCGTTGAGAACACACCGAGAACAATTGGGGGAACAACACACCAGTACCATTTGAGCAATGGGTCTCGGGACACAATTTCTTTGCCTGTTTGTCGGATGTGTCGGTTTGACGGGATATCAATACTATCGACAGATTACTGAACCATTACCAGTGCCAACGTTTAATCTGAACGAATACTGGGGGCCTGGAGATGCAGCGACTTATCGGGAAGACACTTCAATACGACCATTCAACGTTTCCTACAACACATCAGTGATAGAGAAGCTTATCAGACAGCTAACAGATCTGCCTCGTCTAGCTGCTCCACTTGAAGGTGCTGGTGCGTTTGTGTATGGGTTTAATAGTAATCGCTTGCAAGAAATAATACGTTACTGGCGCGAACATTACCTTCCGAAATGGAGCGCGGAGCGTGAACCGTATCTTAATCGCTTCCCACACTTCAAGACGCAAATTCAAGGTTTGGACATTCATTACATCCACGTGCTACCCAATGCCGATGGGCAGAAAACAGTACTCCCTTTGCTGCTTCTGCACGGTTGGCCTGGGTCAGTCAGAGAGTTCTACGACATCATTCCTCTGCTGTGCGATTCCTCCAACGACAGGGAGTTCACTTTCGAGGTGATCGTACCGAGTTTGCCCGGATTCGGATGGTCACAAGGAGGTGCAAGGGTAGGATTGGGTGGTCAAAAAATGGCGATCATCATGAAGAATCTTATGGAACGCATAGGCCACCAACGATTCTTCGTGCATGGAGGTGATTGGGGTGCGCTCATTACGGATGTGATGGGGACATACTTTCCGTTGAACGTCATCGGTAAGCCAAGGAACGGCGCAAGACATTATGCCTCTTTTCTAACACCACCTATATTCCAAACAGGAATTCATCAGTCTGGTTGTGGCGTAATCGGCACCCTGGCAACATGGAAAACCATGATCGCTAGCTTGGTTCCGTGGATCTTCCTGGAGGAGCGGTACATTCCATACTATTTCCCACTCCAATCCTACTTCAAGGAAATCCTGCTCGAGTCCGGCTACATGCACCTTCAGGCTACGAAACCGGACACAATCGGTGCGGTACTAGTTGGCAACCCGGTCGGACTAGCGGCCTACATCCTGGAGAAGTTTTCCACACAAACAAATCGGGCCTTCCGTATGCTTGCGGACGGTGGTCTTGAAAGGGCTTTCAGTCTCGATGCTCTGTTGGATAATCTTATGATATACTATTTGACCGATAGCATTACTACATCGCAAAGAATTTACATGGAAGCGTTTAGCAGGCGGGAACTGTTTGCCGGCGAGCTTGAGCGAATTCCCAACACGGTACCGACGGCGTGTGCGAAATTTAAACATGATGTACTGCAAACGATTGACTGGGCTTTGCGGGGCCATTATACGAATCTTGTACAGAGCAATCACTTCGATGAAGGTGGCCACTTTTCGGTAATGGAGCTGCCGGTAGTTGTATATCGGGATTTAGTACAGTTTGTTAATAAAGTGTTGCAGGCAAGCTGAGATCACTTTGTAAGATGTGGCACATAAAATAAATATTTCTATACGTACAATTTTTCATGTTGAATGTCCAAATGGCTTTAAAAATTATGCTAGTCTTCGTGCAGAATGAATACACCTGTTACAAACTAGCTCAGGTGAACCCCAAGATTGGAAACCCCTCACTTACACTGCCTTACACATTATCAACATGATCCACAATAACTGGTTTTATCTAATTCCTATTGATAAGAGGTTGCATTTATCAAAAATCCTCCGGGCCAGGGTGTCGAATGAGTTCAGTAGCATTTCGGATTGCTTCCATGCAGCGGCAATGGGTTTAATAGCACGCGTCGGTTTAGTTCTGCTAGGTATACTTATCGCACTCAGCTACAGACTCTACGATAAATTGTCCGAGACGCCACGTGTACCGAATGATATTGAGTTTTTCGAATACTGGGGTCCGGAGGGTGGTGACCCATATGGGGACCGTTTGGAGATAGTGCCGTTTCACGTATCGTATTCGCCGGAAGTGATAGAACGTTTGCGAAAACAGTTACACGATGGCCCATCGCTAACCGTCCCACTCGAAGATACCGCATTTCAGTACGGATTCAACAGTGATCGTTTGCGGGAAATCGTACAGTACTGGCGTACCGATTATTTGGACCGCTGGGATGAACGGGAAGCGTACCTGAATCGCTTTAAGCACTTCAAAACCCAAATTCAGGGACTTGATATTCATTTCATACGCGAAAAAACGGAAACGGTCGTCAATCCGAAGCGATTCGTACCGTTGCTGATGTTGCACGGTTGGCCTGGATCGGTGCGCGAGTTCTACGACATTATTCCGATGCTGAGCAATCGAACAAGTGACAAAGAATACGTCTTCGATGTGATTGTACCGAGTTTGCCTGGGTACGGATGGTCGCAGGGATCACCGAAACCGGGCCTGAGTGCGTCCAAAGTAGCGGTAATAATGAAAAATTTAATGGCACGCTTAGGATACAAAAGGTTTTACATCCAGGGCGGAGATTGGGGTGCCATCATTGGCAATTTGATGGCCATTATGTTTGAGAAGGACATTTTGGGTATGTATACTATGAGGACCGGGGCGACCCGATAGCCGGCATTGGTAGCGGTGCTGGTTCAAAAACCCATCCGGACCGAACTCCCGCCCACAGGAGAGACTATCCGGCTACGGGTAAATACAGTCTAAGAAAGTCAGAAATAGCAGGCCTCGACCGCTTGAGGTTGTTGTGCTGGGAAAGAAGAGGATACTATGGAGTCTATGGTCCAAGAGATCGTTTTAAGATCAATTTTCATTCCAGGTGTTCATCTCAATATGTGTGTGGCAAGCGAAAGCCCTCTTACCATGGGGAAAATGGTCCTGTCGAACCTGGTGCCGAGTTATTTCATTGAAAAGCAGTTCATCGAGTTTTACCATCCTACCTGGCCGAGAATTGCAGAGCTGATTCTCGAGGGAGGCTATATGCATCTACAGGCTACCAAACCGGATACGATCGGCACAGTACTTCAAAACAACCCAGTAGGATTAGCGGCTTACATACTGGAAAAGTTTTCAACATGGACCGACCCTTCCAATCGAAACCGGAAGGATGGTGGTCTAGAACGACACTACTCGCTTGACGCACTGCTAGACAACGTGATGATCTATTACCTTACCAACAGCATAACGACATCCCAAAGATTGTATGCGGAATCTTTCAATGCAGCAGAGCTGGCGAAAGAGTACGAAAACATTCCCACCAATGTCCCGGCGGCATGTGCCAAATTTCGTCATGAATTGTTCCAATATCCCGATTGGATATTGAAGGAACATTTTACGAACTTGATGCAAAGTAATCACTACAACGACGGAGGTCATTTTGCCGCGATGCAACTCCCCGACGTGCTTTATAAGGATATCGTTCAATTCGTGAACCGACTTTACGTGCGTTGAAGTGAAAGGTGATAACTCAATAAAAGAAAAGTAATGCACAGAATATTACTTACCGGAAACATCGACAAACATAATCGCGGTCATAAATTGGCTCGTCTTGTAGTTGTCCGGGCTGTAAAGCACCTCGTCCGGTACCATCGAACTGATCACCTTTGTTTTGAACTGCTGGTGCGATTTGTTTAGCTTTCCGATGATGTTCTCGTACAGGTTGGACGGCATCTGGTTCCATAGAAACTGATACAGGAAGCTGAACCGCTCTGGAAGGTATTTCTTCAAGTTCTTTTTCTGTAGAAAGAAAACAAATTGAACTTGAACGAATAATCTCTCTTAATTGAGTGCATTAGATCACATTACCCCTTTTAATCGATTTCGACATCGTGAAATGAACAGTTCTTTGTCAACCGCTTTCTTCAGTCGGGCTGATCCGACATCCACTATAGATGAAGGCACTACAATTAACGAAGAGTACATATTATGATTTATCTTTAGTAGAACTAGAATAGTAAACAAATGGCCATACTTAATTCCAGCATTGCGGTTCGGACGGCAAGATACACCGATGTTGTTTGCTACGAGACGACGAACTTTGATGTGGAGAATTGACACAGGTAAAAATCTATGCATACTAGGTACAAAATTTGCACAACAGAGTCTTTAGCTTGATTTTAACTCCAAATATCGTAGTAATTTGTTGTTTCTCATAAATAGAGCGTGTTATAATACAAACTAAATTGAACAAAGTTGATAATAGATGAAGAAATAACGAAGGAATTAAATGTTTGTTATTTTACATTTTTATAGCAACAATTCCGCGCAAGCCATAAAATACGCGGGTGTCAACCCAGCTGTCACTTCGGTTGTCAAGTCGGCTTCCCTGCTGTCAAAACGAAAAGTGACGCCGGGAATTGTTTGCGTTTTGTTGATGTCCCTAATTTTGTCGTGATTTTATATTGCAAACTCTGCTAGGTTTAAAAGGTTACACTGTGCAAATTACAACGGAACGATGAGTGGCAGTGGTATGCTGTACGGTGGCGATGAAATCGGTGCGCTCGTCTTTGACCCTGGTCATCATTCGTTGCGTGTAGGATACGCGCAGGATGACACACCGAAAGCCGACATCCCTTCCGTTGTCGGCGTTGGTCCGGCAGATCCGGTAATGAATTCGGATCTGGAGACGAAGGCGGACAACAACATAGGGAGCAGTACGCATCGATGCATCGAAAAAGTCCTCTGGATGAAATCAATACCTTAAAAGCATGTTTTCTTTGTAGCCAATAAATATTACGTCGACACAACACACATCAATGTCGCACGGCCAAACATGGAAATTCAATCGTATATGAAGGATGGAATGATTGAAAATTGGGATCTGTTCGAGAAGGTCATTGACTACGTTTACGCCAAGGTAACAACTACACACCAATCCAACTAAAGCTGCAAATTAACAGACCGATCGTTCTGTAGGTTGTACAATCGGAATCGATGTACCATCCGGTACTATTTTCAGAATCTGCCTGGAACGTGCGCAATAATCGTGAGCGCCTAACCGAGCTGATGCTAGAGAAGTACAACGTTCCGGCATTCTTTCTCGTGAAAAATGCAGTTTTGGCGGCGTTTGCAAATGGTCGTGCTACCGCATTGGTAGTCGATAGTGGTGCAACACATACCTCGGCCGTTCCGGTTCATGTGCGTTTGTTTAAATGTTAAACGGTATCTTCTGTAAGGTTCAAATATCTTTGTTTTTGTTTCACTTAGGAAGGATATGTTCTGAGCCAAGCGGTAGTCAAATCGCCCCTCGGCGGCGATTACCTTTCCCTCCAGTGCCGCCATTATCTCGAAAGTCAAAACATCGACCTCACACCAACGTACGCGATCGCATCGAAGGACGTCATTAAGGAGCGCGATACGGCTCGGTTTACTCCGAAGGAATTACCCGAAAAGCTGACCGCTTCATGGCAACAGTACATGCTCAAGGGATTGCTGCAGGACTTTCAAATGTCCGCGGTGCAGGTACTGGAAACACCGTACGATGAGCGCACGGCCGCTGCAATACCCGCCGTACATTACGAATTCCCGAACGGCTACCATCAGGATTTCGGTCCGGAACGGTTCAAGCTAGCGGAAAGTCTGTTCGATCACAACATGCTGGGTGCTGGCCAGCTGGCTTCGGCAAGTGTGGGCATGTGCGATGCGGACGTTCGTTTGTCGTTATATGGTTCAGTGGTGGTAACCGGTGGCAATTCTTTGCTGCCTGGGTTTGCCGAACGACTCAACCGAGACCTGCAGCATCGAGCACCCTCGAACACACGGTTGAAGATGATTTCGGCAAATGGTTCAGTCGAGCGAAGGTTCGGTGCATGGATTGGAGGTTCGATTCTCGGTAGCATCGGTACATTCCAGCAGATGTGGATCTCCTCGCAGGAGTACGAAGAATCGGGCAAAAGTCAGGTCGAGCGCAAGTGTCCCTAGGCGCTCAGAGAGGCAAAGGAGCCGTAAACGTGTGAATTTTCTTTTATTTTAAACAAACATATTGTGTAATCCACGCATTTCAACTTCCTCGATGTGACAAGCTGCAAAATAATAACATTGCCAGTATGGTAGAGCATGACCTCGAACGCTAAAGTTGTTTCTTGTTCAATTGTTCCAATCGTTTGCCTCACAAAGATTTCCATCTGATAGCATCGTGCACTTCTCGCTGAACAGTGTAAGATGTACAACATTTAAAGCAAGAAGTATACAAACTAATACATCACATTCTTGAAATAGCAGAGTAGCAGGGACGAGCAGAGAGAATGTAATCGCGTTTAACAGCAACTGTGATACGATTTGATTGGATGCTTGATAATCGATCCCACGAGTGGCACTCGTCATCCACCTCTAATCACTTCACCCACTCGAGCGGCGTGTGAAGAAACATTGGCCGGTTGCGGGTTATTGCGCATCTGACCAGGGAAATCTATCCGTCGTTGGAAGTTAAAATTGTTTGCACTTTTTACACCCGGCACTTAATGAAATCGTAGCATCTTAGAGCGATCGATCGGTTTGTAGATACTTTTATAGGGGTCATACGATCAGCCTGTGGCGTCTGTGAGCAAATGTAGGAATGGGTATTCAGGTTTGCTTCGAACTGGTTAGAACTGGTGGTTTATGGACGAGTAATCATCTTTTCGCGTGGAGCTCCTGCTGTACCGGTCTGTAAGACAAGGCTGTTGAATTCTATTACTATTGGAGATGCTCGGAATGATTACGGCGTACTATTTCTATGAGGCACTAACGATACTGTACAGCACTTTACATTTGTGTTCCTTGGACATTCCCAATATTCTTCAGATTTACATACGGAACTCAATAGAACCTAGGAAAATCCAGCTTAAATCAAACATTCGAAAGGAAACTATTTAAAAATCCCATTTCTACTAGCTTTGATCTTTTGTGAACTCTGGTACAAGAAAGCATGATCTCCACTGAAGTGAACTGCATATTTTTCATATCAATTAGAACTCATTTTGATTGGGTAAATGGTTCCAATTCAAAAACGGATGCGCACATCTAGAACTCTAGGCTTTGGACTAGAACAACCGGTGCTCTAAAAAGACACCCCAAAACCAGAAGTCTGTTACGCTTCTGATAATTTTCCAAACTGCAAGGGTAACATTTTCGACATTAACGAGTTTTGGAAATTTTCCATAGCGGACACAGGTAGTTAGGCCACCATGCTGCAGTACAAGCGACACCCGAAAAGAAGTCATTATTCTTTTTTACCAAAGAGAAAGATACAGCAAAAGGGAATTTGGTAAAGGGTCCACTTTGTGTGTTATTCTTGTGTGCTCTTGAGGAATTTTCCATCACCTATTTGCTGAGTGTTTTTCCAATGTTTGGCTTTTTTTCATTATCTCTGCTTATATAAAAAAATATTTTCATTTAATTTTAAAGTATGGTTACTTTCATTACCTTAAACTATTGCAGTTCGTGTTTTGTAAACTTTTAACTTGAAATCAACAATAGCACAAATCTTTCTCTTGTCCGAATTTTGATGTCCACTAGTGTATGAATAGCTTGTTTGTTTGTTTTCCATCCTGCTCGCTCCACGGTGGGTGCGTCTATCTCAGCAAACACACAACCACTTCTTCGCTAATGCATTTACAGTGAGGGAGGGATAATTTCGCACAGTGAGCATCGTTTTTTTGTGGAAAACTATTTTTCAAGAAAACAGAAGATTTCACCAAATGATTTAAAATTCTATCACTGGACGAGTAAAGTGTAATCCTACGAATAATTTACTTTTAATCAAATTCATTTCTTTCATTCAAAAGTTAAGCCTTCTTTGGTACAAACTACTGCTCAACGCACTGTATGTATTTCCCACAGTATAAAGGGCCCCGTCCAGTGCACTGGTGGAAGCTTTTCAATTCCAGTTTTGCTCTCGCACTGTTCCGAAACACAACACGCTCGCACTTCACGCTTTGCTGGGTACGTTTACTCCGACGGTCGTCAGTTTTAAAGTGTGCAAAAAAAATTATAACCCCGAAAAAGTTTTGCTACGAAACAAACAAGCAGCAATTCGTGTACGTTGTGTGAAACAAAAGTGACGGTGACTCCAGAATAAAGGTGGGTTTTATTCAACAGTCGCAACCAGTGGTGGTGTAAATTTAATTAAAAGTTGTGCCCTGAGCTGGTGGGCTACGCATGAAGATGAAGCGGTAACGCTTGTGCAGAAATGGACGCGTGTAGGTTTTTTTTATTGTTTGTTGTGTAAAGTACGTACAAAAAATCTGTCAAAAGTCATCAAAAATCTGAAATGCTTTTCGGAACTGTCGATTAGAAAATTCCACACCCCATATTGCGGACTCTTCGGGTAGGGTATGATAAGGCAATTGTCTCGTTCCGGTGAAAAGTGTCCATGTTTTCTTCAAACCGTTTGCCAAATATTGAATGGTGCTGATTATGATGATGATGATGGGTGGAGAAGAATGTTGCTATGTTGCTTATGAGATTATGGTAAAACACAACATGGAAACCATCGTATGATCAGAACGGCACCACCACCAGCATCAGTGTAGTAGGCCGTGTGCCAAAAATAGCTCATAAAAGAGATAATAAATGTGCCGACTGGTTCTCCCCATCATCAACCAATTCTTGCCGCTTTGCCGGCATGCTACGGCCAAAGCAAATGTGTTATGGCTTTGTTTTGGGGGTTGCAATTTTAGTGGATTAGCAGAAAACAATTACGCATTTCGTGATGTGGAGTTCAAGTGGAAATAAACCACGTCGCAAGCAAAAAAAAAATCCACAAAGAAGCGAATGAAGTGATAAATTCTTCGAAGATAAAAGGAATGCGCAAGAAAACCAGAGACAGCGAATGTTTTTGTTTTGATTCGTAAGATAAATACCCACACAAACATACGCACATGCAGGGCTGCTTCAGTGTTCGAAAGATGGAATGAATAATTATTTCACAAAAGTACGCATTTTTTATCATTTTTTCTAGTTAATTTGTAATGTGTGATATGGTTTGTTGTTTAAAGCAATACCTTTATTTAGCTTACTAACGCTCAGTTTGTATGCACAAAATTTCACATAACTTATGCTTTGTCGAGCCCTGGTTTATCCCCAATCCAAATAGGATTTTAAATTGTACGGTTTCGCATTTAAACCTGTTTTTTAATACTTTCGTTTTTTGTTCCTCTTGTAGGTGTTCCGTGGTGTCTGTTATCGCATTGTCTGGAAACAAAAACTTGAACCGAAAGTCTTAGAAAATAATCGGCAATTTTGTGATCTTATCTCTGATCTTATCGGCTATTTGGTGGAGCTTGGCAACCTCAAATGAGTTTATTATCACAAAGCCCATAAATAACTCCTCACTCACGTCTATCTTATTATCCTAAGAGCGGATAACTGTTGGTAAAGCTATTTTCAATGAAGGGCAGCGCAAAGTGAACGACTTGACGCCATTTGAGCGATTTGTCTCAACGAACGCCATTGAACACACGGTATATAACTGACCGGAAGAAGGATGAGAACTGGCAGCATGTATGTCTCTGGCCGTACACTGCCAACCCCCGTCCACTTCACCCAGTTGAACAGGGTCACCGTGAAAACCACCCGTTCGCGTCTGTGTTCGGACGCGCTGTACTTTGTACCCCGTTTCGATCGCAGCAAACGTTGCAGCGAAACTATAAAATGAGCCACTTCGACTTTGCCCACTTTGATGCGTGTGAGTGGGACGTTTTCATTGACTAGCCTGTCCGCTTCTTGGTTACGAAAGGGCACAGCTTAGAGCCGGCGTTGAGTGGTAAGGTTGGATAGCTGTAGAAGAGTGTTAAGAGTAGGGTTTTTATTTCAACAGCAAACAGATTGACCTTCCCGTGCTTCGTACTAGAAGGTACCGAAATTTGTAAAGTGCTTTTTACTGTACAATTTCACTCAAAGGGTGTAAAGATTCTTGCAACTGCTAAATTGAATTACCAAACGGAAATGTTGAAAATTCGTAATCTAATATATTTCATTTAAAGAATTATGGCACACTGATTTCTATAACAAAAAATCAAAAGAAAGGTTGATAATGTACCAATTCGGTCCTTCAAATTGCCTTAATTCAATCTAACCAATCATCATAGCTGTCTAAAGCATGAAGAAAAGTTCGAGAATTGGAGGAGCGTCACTATCGAAATCGATTGACCCGCATTGTACTGCAGTATGTTGTGTGGCCTTGGTAACAGTCCATTTCGAACCATGTTTGGTGGTTTGGTTTACCCCCAACAAGAAGTTAGCGGGGTGAAGATCGCACAAAGCGACACAAATAAATGGCATTCGGTGCCCCAACTCCCACCGTACCAGCGTCGCGCAATAGACCGGCGCTGATAAGACCTGTTCGGGCCTCCAAAATTGAATTATCAAACACAACACAACGGGCTTCCACGAACCATCCCCACCATACGAACCGGGGCCGGCGCGTCTTCACACAATAATGCGTTTCTTTGCTCTTATTTGCAGATTGTTTTGCTGAAGCTGTCTCCCAGTGTGCGTGTGTTTCTTTTTGCTGCTTCCCAGTGCGGACAACACACACGGAACACACTTGATAAACAAGAAGATTCTGTGCACCCCGCTTGGATTTGTCGATCATACCCGGAAAGTGGTACCACAGTAGCATATTGCTGCGTCCCATCTGAAGAGAGCTTAAACCTGAACTACACAAAGGACTGTCATCAGGCCTATCAGCCAGCGAACGAGAGGAGAATAGTTCAGTATTGGTCGTTTTATTGTTATTGCGTCGGAAATAGTCGTACAGTTGTTTGAGTGACCGTCTCGTTGGCACCACGCAACCAAATTCGAGCCTACACGCCTGAGTTCGCCAGAAGAACATCATCACACACGTCACATTATTCAACACTGGTTGACCATGGACAACTTGCGAAATCTGTTCGGCCAAGTGTCTGCCATGACGTCAATGAAACCATCAACGGCGAGCCCCTCGTTTTCGGCGACGTCGTCTTCGGCGGGTGGTAGCGGTGGGCCCGGCAGCCGATCCGGTTCTGTTGGCGGAGGAGTCAATGGGACCATGAGAACTCATAAAGCGGCCGATCGGGATAGTTACTACTACATCATGTAAGTAGCCAGTTTTATGAGAATGTGCAGTAAGGGGATTACGAATGGATGTAAAGCGCGCAACGGATCTAAAGTTAGTTCTTGTGTGCCGGTTTTTGTAGTTGATGAGACTACGTTTCCGTTAAAGTATTGGTATTAGACCAATCAATGAATTATGACTTCTAGGAGTCCTTGTAAAATAAATCTTTGTTAATAGCAAACTGGATTGATTAATTTGCAATATTGCCAATTCTCCTTGCAACATATTTTTTGAATGGATTTTTCATCTTCACTCACGTTTTTTTATATGCAACGTGATTTGTATTAGAAGAGTCATTCAGTGAAGAGTCATTTAAATCATTTGTCGAGTTTCGAATGTTTCATAAAACTTAAAGAATTAATAATCTGTGGAGATCCGTATGAATCTTTAAATTAATCCAAACATTTGAAAGAGTATTGGAAGTGGTTAAGGATAAGGGTGTAAACCGTTTATAGTTTCGCTGTCAGCTGTGGAAGGTTTCGTCAGTTTGTTCATTGAAAGGAATTACAAACTTTCAATGATTTTTTTGTTATAATACAGTGCAAGAGTCCATGTTTGGTTTAATGATACATTTATATTCATGAATGTCAATTAGATTCACCCATCCCACGAAGTGGTGAGCTTCTGTAATGCGCCTAACGGTATGCAATCCGCATTGCTCTCTGTTCAAACTCAACACGATGTGGGTTTTGTGGTGAATTTCGTACAGTTGTAAAACGTGATTTTAAATTTCCCTTATTGCTTGCGCCAGACTCAAAAAGAGTTGAGTAATTTATTTATACATATTTGTGTTTTCGTTTGACTGATCATGAACGAGTATCCTGTGCATCTATATCCGGCAACATTGATTGTACAGGGTAAAGATTTTGGACTTGATGTAAATATTAAAAATTATAAGGTGTACATTAAAAAAAAAAATCATAACAAAGCGTTTATCTAACAAACAACAAAACAATCCAAAGAAAACAAGTTGCGTTTTTCCTCGTCCATCCATTTAACTCGGATGGAACGTGTAGTTCTTTAATGATTAATTAGTTCACCGGTACATCACACCGCATACTACTAGCAATGGCATGTTTTTCCCTTAATTCAAGACACGCTCCCGACTCACGTCTTTATCGCGCCCCAACATGCATTTGTACTTGTCTCCCTCCACAACAATTACAATGTTTTCATCTACATGCCCGGAGACCTTCAACTCTTACCGGTTTACCTTCAACCGGTGGGCCCGGTACTGAATCTCTGTTGAGTGATGTGCTGTTTTTTTTGCTTTGCATTTAAGAGCCTTCCTTTGTGGATGAAGTAATCAGCTTGACATGCGTTAGATGTCGATCGTTAACTATGAGCTTGATGGAGATAGATTAAAGAGCTGGGCTGGTTCTAAAAATAAGATTGATTTGACTTTACTTGTCGATTCTTCTCTTTGCTTCGTTTTATTGATATTAAATATAACACAAACCTGTTTCTCACATCACATTGGATGTGAGTGAATTATAATTGATTAATATCTATTCTACAACTTAGAGAAAAAAGAGCGCTCGCCTAAGATTGTTTGTAAACAACAAAAGGAAACATATAAATGGGAGTAAAAGCAACCGAGAATAATAGAAAAATCACGAAAGATAGCGATAAAAGAAATGGCAGATAGAGAGGAGAAAAATCCAAACGAAACCACTACATATGAACGTGGTAAAGGCATACAACAAGAAGCAAAACAAACATGGTCAGCGTGCGATCGTACGCGTAGCGATCGTTGCTTCCAAGTTGCGTTCTTCTCGTTTTGCTCGGAACCATGTAGAGAACCAGTTCTCGTCCTCATCATACGCGTCACGGTGTGCGTAATACTGGCGATCATATCGGCGGACAGCAACCTTTTTTGCGTTGTGCTGGGCTGGCACACAACTCACAAATTCCCCACCGCTGCGGGCACACGGAAAGGCTTAGTCGATGGTATGGTGATGCAGGTTAGGTTCAGTTGTTTCGCGACACTGGCCACGAGCAGCACGCGGCCTAGCCGAGCCCACGCTCTACCAACCAAACAGACTTACAGTCCCTAGTCGTCAGTGGGAAGTGTGGTGTAATCGAATCGAACTCCATTCACGGTGGACGGTGGTTTTATGTCAGAGCTCGCAAGCTACTAGGCAGCTCGAGTGTTACGATTGGTTTGAAATCAATGTATGCGGTCGTTTGCTCATAGGAAACGTTAGTGGGAAGCGATCGATTGGAACTCCATCATCAATATCAAACGATCAGTGCAGGGAGATAAGAGAGCTGCGTGCGTTGCTCGGTGCAGTGGTGATCGCGTTAATCGTCTGAGCGTGAGAAGAACGCAACACAATTGCGATCCGGTTGCATTGGCTCATCCTCAGTGAAGAAGAAGCTTCATTGCGGCTAAATATCTCATGTTCAACTTCCAGAAGTACGTATTTGAAGATGCTCTAAAGTGTTTGAAATAGTGCAACAGTTTCTTAGACTAAATTGAGACAAAAAGACCCCCACTACTTCTGGATGGTGGTTAGATGACTTTCCCGAAAGACGATCGGTTTCTGCTTGTGTACCGGTTGGCTGCATTGAATGGGCCACGTCGAAACGACTACTGAAGTTATATCATCGTCACTGGCATTTGGATAGAATCAGTTCCGTGAAAAAGCTTGTGGAAGATAACAGTTTGGCTAAGGCTGGCGAAGAAGTAATGCTCCCTTTCGAAACGAAAGGGAGTGGTATAAAATGTTGGGAAACTTACTAATTTACCACAACGGCTGGCTGTCCTTTTCATTAGAAAGGACGAATATGTATCGATTGGTCTGTGAATGGAAGGGTGGCCATAAATATTGTACGTTGTTCATATTCACAAGCCGACAAAGTTATTGGGGGTACCGGTGGAGTTGTATTCCGATGTGTCCCACGAGGGTCATGTGGTAACAATTAAGAATTTTAATAATTCAACACCGCCGGGTGCGTTACAAGCTGGGTTACAGCGGTAAAGTTACATATGTGAACGTCATTCTCGAATGCCATTGGGATCCCTTTCACCGAGTTACTGCTACCAGCCATGTGAATATCCCCAAGCAGTAGATATCTGGAATGAATAAGTCCCGTAAGAAAAGTGTATTTCCAAAGGCTTCGACAATCGACTGGTGACGACTTGGAAAGTTCACAGATAATTTAAAAATATTAAAAAATACCTTTTCTAAAAGGTATGAAAAGTTGTGTTATTCACGTTTGTTAATTTTGGTCGGAAGAGAAAACAAACCTGTGTTCCGTGTACTAAAGCTGACTGTCGACCAAGAAGACAGCAAAAATGGAACAGAAATAGAAAGGTGGTTTTTCGACATAGTATGTGCGAATGAAATTCGCTAACACCGAAAACCGTTGCTCTCCGATATTTCGCGTTGGTCGAATTCAGTATATGTATACAGTTATGTCAGGGATCGGCAGACTGTTAACTGAAGAAAATTAAAATTGTTTACCATTTCGGGAAATTTAGCGAAAAATGTTCAATTTTTAACAATAGTGGCCAAAATGATAAAATGATCAATATTAACCTTCAATTAAGTAATTACATCTTGTTAGAGTTGTTCCTGTTTGAGATCTTGTTCATTAATTCCTAATTTTGTGCTCTTGTTGCTGGTTAAGAGACTATTTGTCCAAAGGTATTATACGATAGCTTTATATTTATATTATTTGAGCTAATAATAATACATTTTTAATAATTATAATTATTACTACTTTTTAATAATTATACATTATACATGTTAGAAACAGTGGAAGTATCGTTGTGTTATATTATGGCCAGACCAGCCAGTTTCTCAATGTTCCGCCTTGGTATCTTCGAAGCTGTTATGAGTTTATGCTGTAAATTTTATAAACTCAACTGACTTTGCCTACCACTGCATTATACGAACAGGTTTTCGTCATCTGTGTCTCCCGATTCCGTAAAGATTTCGACCATTTGGCGCTATTATTGTTGTAATTTACTATGCGGATGCGTTCGCGCGCCGTACCGGATCAACCGTAGCGTTATATACTTTCCGTTTTATTGTATTGGCACGTTCGGCAAGAGGGTTTCTGTGTTGCTTTCGGTACAATCATCGGGAAATAATGTTATGAATAATGTGCGGAAATTCCACCCCGAAAAAAGCCAAACCAAACTGATGTCATTTGATTTCAAATCTCCCACAGAACTCGTCAAACTAGCTTCCTGCTGTGGCCATCAAAAATAAAATCGGGGGAAGTCCTCCAAGGTGATTCGTGCTGAATGCTGTTTCTTGGTCGTGAATGCGTGACGCAGATTAGCTGTTCTCCGCGAGACGGCAGCATTAGGCAATGGGTGTAAAGGCTTATAGTTCTTAAGCTTGAGCGCACACCTTCCTTCATGGTAGTTACGGTTCAATGACTGTAGAACAAGTCTAGCATAACTAACCAACTGTTGTGATGGGTTTTGTTTGTGGTTCACTTCAAGCTTTAATGGAATGTAGCCAACGTTTAGTTTTCGGGTTGATCGTCTGAGAGGATCATTGATAGCCACAAGGATACCATTGATATTTCTCATGTTTTTCCTCTGTTTTATTAGCGGACTGCTTTTTGTGAATTATTTGGAGGATTTTTAGGGACATTGAAACTGAGCTGACGTAGCAGCAATAAAAGCTTTAATTGCGTGGCGCCTCATTTTCATAAGTTGGTCAAGTTTCTCAAGCGGCATACCGTCGTTACCACCGCCACCGTTGTTCAGACAGTAATCGACGATTGGTGAAGGTCGCATAATGAGTGACCACTGCGTATGAATGGCACGCGGGAGCCTACGCGTAGAGATGTTGTTTTTTTGATATTTAATGTGGTGGTGCTGCGTGCAATCGTGTCGCTTCCCCTCAGCATCCGCACGTTATGTGAGGGGGGGGGTCGCGTCAGGTCAGGGTAAGCAATGGTCGAGCTGCGTAACTATTGGATCCATGAAAGACCGTGGCAAGCAGACGCGATGATTAATCAAATGCGCACACAAACATCTCGAAACGGAGCCCGAGTGAACGGGTGGACCGTGTTACATGTTTTGCACCAACACCCCAACCAACGAAATCATGATAGAAAGCACCTAAACTGCTGTCAGTTGTGGTCCATTTAGATGTACGTGCGAAAACACGCACTGTTTCTCAGGCAGGGAAACGTGCACGTTAAATCCATCATAACGCGGGTGATAGCGATGGTTCACCCGAACGAAGATGTTCCGTCCGATAAATTGCTGTCCCGCCAACTTGCGGTGGGGAGTGGGAATTTTTGGAGGATAAGTGTCCCAGAGCGACACCGGATAGCCGGGTCACTGTGAATGACAGCACGTACAAAATCCAGAATGCCGGGCGACGGGAATTGATGACTTTTCCATTTTTCATGTCTGTTCGCTTCGGGGCCATAGGAAAAGCTCTCCCTAATTCTATGGTTGGTTTGTGGCCCAAGAGTGGTTTGTGAAAAGTGAGCTGTAGCAAGCAGGCATGAAGATGATAGAATACCGAGTTCATTCACGCAAGCTACCTTTTCTTAGCAGTAGATGACATTTTACGGATGTGTCAGCACAAGGTGTGCTTATCCTTATCACTTGAAGTTCTCTTCCTTCCAGAAGTGTGAGGCCATCTTAAGAATCCTCTTACGGTATTGATTTCGAAGTGTGGTGTGTCTTTGAAGGATCTTTCTCGCAGGGCGATGGAAATTCGCTTTATGCAAAAGGAAGAATTTTTATGTATGTGGGTAGGGATGTTTTTTAAGGCAAAGATATTAAATATCCGTCAGACACGATTACATTGGACTGTTTTGGGTGAAAATATTGCCTAGCTACATGTGTATGGTATTATCTTTAACAAAAATACACTAGGTGTGTATTTTTTACTCTATTCTACGTGCAATTCATGAAGATAAAGATGCTAATATGTAAGAAAAGATCATATCTCTACCATGTTTACTTGAAGTTTTTTAGAGTGGTTCCAATTAAAATTTGCAGTTAAGCATTTTCACTCTCGGCGCGGTGATACGTGTTAGTGAATTAATTAAAAACTTTAATTTCCATAAACATTTTACTCCTCCCATTATCATGTGCTGATTTTGCTGTTTTTCTAATCCTGTCGTTTCCTTCTCTCACTCTTTCTCTTTCCTTTCTTATCTTTCAACTTACAGGTGGCGTTCCTAGTTTCGTAAAGAGGAACGGTTTAAACTCTACTTCCTGACAAGTCTCGCTTCAACGACACAGCTACTTGAAAGTGCCGAGATATTAACCTTTCTACGTACACATCTATTCGCCACACCTACACATAAACATACCGTTCGTGCAAATCGGCTGCGCCTTTCGCTGGAAGAACGTACACCGGGCGGGCGACCGGATCAAAGTGAACTGCTGAACAATATAATGTCACTATCGCTGCTAGGTGCCAACACGGTCTGGATGATGGCAATCTGGGCCGGTTTGCTGCTCGTTTTCAGCCCGGTCCTGTTCGTGGTGAGCGTATGTCTGCCGGAGTTGCCCTTATTGCTCATTAGACGGCTGCATTACATCCCGTTCGATTCCGTTTGATCGCCAATGGCTCCGGGGGGAGGAGAGAAAAAGGTGCAGGCACAAAGGTTTAGCAGTAGGCAGCAAGGTTAATAGCACGCATGGATAGATTAGGGGACATGAGTAGCTTCTTCGATCCTGTTTGGTAGGTATGTGGGCGGCTAGCTTTGTATCGGCTTCGGTCTGATCGGTGCCTTGTGCGGAAGTGCGAGAAAGGAAACCAGGGACACACACACACTTCTCAGAGACTGCTTATTTATTCTAGTGAGACAATACAAAGACAGATAAATTAATTTATCGGTAAGAAGAAGGACAAAAGGGCAGGATTGAAGTGATAGCTAAGAATAGGTTGGATAACACGCGTCATGCTTGAGACGCACGAAAAAGTGCCTATGCAATTCTCCTGTGTTTATGTGCGTTGGACCGTACGTACCTGTCGTCCCCGGAGGCCATTAGCGTAATTAAACTTAATTTTGCTGTACGCTACAGGCTCATTACTGGTACATCTGCATTCTCAACGTAATAACATCGTCGTAATAATGTAATCTACTGCTGGACGAGGCTGGCTGATATTTTCATCCTGCAATATCCTCATTCTTAAAAGACACACCAGAATTAATCCGTCGCATATACGATGAGCAAGCGTTGGCAATGCACAAGCGAGTCCTATCCAGTGAGCGTTCGGCACTGTATTTCAAGGCTGATGAATTTTTCTACATTAGAAAGCGCAAAGCAACAGAACGGCGAAGCGCCTCCATCACAACGCTTCAATATTGGAACGAGTGCCTTAAATGAAAGAAAGATTGAAAGTTTGATTTATACCCCGCGAAGAACGATGATGATATTTTGACACCAATTTTTGTACATTCTTATACCTAAGTATTATATACACATGTGAGCGCATTGAATAAAGCGACAATTTTTACACCTTTTAATTGCTTTCCATACCGATTGTTCACACCGTTTGTTAGATGCTTAGTTTTATCTTCAAACACACTGGAACTGAACGCTCAATGATGCCCGTGCTTCACCTTGGCTGGGTGATGGCCTCTTTCGGCAGCAGCAAACAGCGAAGTAGCCATCGATTGTAATCGAATCCATGGTTACCCCATTGAAGGAAAATTTTCCATCAGGTTACCCTACGAACGGCGACCGGTCGCTATTTACCTGCAATAAACAGAAATCGAGCTACCCTTCAATGAGGTGTGTGTGCGTGCGTGTATGTGCACTTGGCTAAAGTGAGAGAGCAATATACAGCGGTTGATTGAAGTAGAGAAGTTTCTTAAACTACTGAGAAGTTGGTACCGCTTGGAGCACTTGAAAGTTTTTCCGAGGCCCAAAACTAAAGCGTAAAATAATTAAAGCCAAGCGAAAGCAGAAAACGACGTAGCTATACGTGGCAGTGTTAAAAAAGCGATCGAAATCCGGTTATCTAAATTTATCCTACGGGGCAATCGTCGAACAAATTGTAATCATTGTGCCTCGAGTAAGCGAGTGGTTGAAAAAGGAAAAAAAAAACAACTAACGGTTGCTGTGATCTGATTAGTGTTGTTGATCGTATTTTTAAGCGCCTGGTAGATAGGCAATCCGGTGTATCAATACGAACCGTCATCGAGCGTGCCTTCTAGGGGTTTGTTGGAAATTCCCAGACCCCCGCTCCGCGTTTTCGTCGTTTCGTTCTGTCTAGATCGGTTGTTCAGCACGGAAGTTTAACGCTAATTTGCAAACAAAACAACGAAAAACAAATTCGGCATTTTTCAAAACAACTGCCAACCGTGCCTGTTGGGGTGGCGAATGTGCTATATAAATTTCATTTATTTCGATCGCCCATTTTTCGCGCTCCGTCGCGAATCGATAGTGTAACGTAGTAGGCGAGCGTGTTAGTATTTTAGCTGTCACGGATAGGATTACGGCAGAAGCCTTGAGGCAAATTTGGCATACCCGACCTGGCCAGAACGAAGCAACCGAGGGTGGAAGTGGTCCAGTTGACGGGTTGATTAATTAGCCAACCGGTATCAACCGCCAACGACGTGAAAACCAGGGGCACCCCGGTCCTTCAACCCGCTGTTTCTGATAATTCACAAAAGGCCCGAGAGACAGGGAGGAATCATACGGCAGAAGCGACCAACACCAACGAAACTCCACAACGATGCCGCTCAAGCGACGTAACACGGTACGTGCAATCGGTGTTTGTAAATTTTTGTCGTGTAGGAATAGTTTTGTGGTGGAAAACTGTTTTGTTCTTTTCTCTAAACTGTACTTTGTATATTTTTAGCAAAACCCGGGTAATGTAAACAAAAAGGGGTTATAAATGTGAAGTGTTGGGTGGAGTAAGACACTCACCAGGAAAATGATGGACCAGCAGTAATGTAACTGAGCCGTGTTCCACCAGATCAGAAAAGGCTGAGTTATGGGGCTTTTTTAAGTTGTACAATAATCCGTTGAACCAAGCCGCGTGGTGTCGCATGATTCCAGGACATTACCGTATTGATTAGCCTGCTGCTCAGCAATTGACGGGGGGAGATGGATGGGTTTCCCTCTTTTTTTTGTTTGGTGACTTCCTTTCCAATTTCCACTTTTTTCGGGCCTAATGACGTCGTTGAACTTTCGGATTTCCGTTGGCGACATTTCGCGACGCCACTTCATAAACTGGGCCAGATGCTTTTTCTTCATGGTATAAACGCTTATGTAATGGAGCGTGACGGCTGGGATTCGTGGGCTTTTTTTTGTTATCTGTCTGGAAGTTTTTGGTTTCCGGCTGATTTGGTGTACACGGTTGGAAGCAGTCTTGCCAGCTGACGGAAGACGTACAGTGTATGTTTTACCCGGATGTCGGTGGAAACTTCATTCTGACTGCGGGCTGTTTTGCGTCTGGTCCAATGATGATAAGCGGCGTGGAATACAGCGCGAGGAACACGCGGAGACTGTTACATATTGCTTGATCCTATAAGGTACCGGGAAAAGTTTTCCCCGTCGCATGGAATGTCAGCGAGAGTTTTGGGTGTTGCAGTTATTACACGAGGAAATGACTAGTGCACACAATTAAGCACCAATTGTCGTAAAGCTCCGGTTTTAATTATTTGACTAACGTTAGTAGGAAATATAATAGGGAATTATAATAATTTGATGAAGGTGTGCCATTGGAATTCTTAATTTTAATGAAGTTGATTAAATTTTCCCATAAATTTGATGGTGTAATACTTGTCATTGCATTAGTTTTTACTTTGCTAAATTGTTATGTGCTTAATCGATTGTAAAATTAAGCTATCAAAAACCTTTTTTAACTATGCTTTTTGACGACAGCTGATAGCTCGTAATGTACGATTAAAGTCAGGGGACAGCAAAGGCTGGCTTAAGCTAGGTTAACGACTCAACAGAAACATATGAAACGAGAATGGATTGATGGAGATTCGCATTACACGGTAGAAAAAAAATTTAAGGTCGAGTGCTAATTCTTCAAAATTTCTACTTTACTTTTCAATTTTTTGTAGTATATTTTGAACTTTGATTAAATTCAGATTTGAAGAGATACGAGAATAGAATAGATAAGAGAATTGAAGAGAAAAACAGAGATTTAATAACAGAAAACTTAAGATGTAATAATTTAAATACATCATGTTTATTAGTAGTTCAAGTGATCTAACCTATTAATAATAGCTTAACTTTACTTATATGCTTACACCGAAGTAATTTAGAATGAGTTAATCAAATAATTCGATGGAGTATGCAACTAGTACCCTTCTGTGTATTATAAATTATATTCTACGTTTACGCATACCATTTCCAAAAATCCCCTTTTTGCTGGGTTTCATTTATTACTCAAATTTCGCAATGCAATTTAAAATTATGATAACTAAACGTTCGCCCTAAGACACGTACAGGCACAAACTTTAACTTTATTGGGCAGTATAATTTTCCCGTTTTAATTAAAGTTGCATGCTACAGCCGCGTCCACCATCCAGCAGTGCCGTGCGCATTGATAGTTGCATGCTACTAAACGCCACGTGTCTATCTTTGCGAAACAAGTTTTGATTTGCAGCGCAACCCTCGGTTCGGCGGAAGACAATCAATTTAGCCTTTTTATTCAACTGAAGCCGCTTTGAATGAAACTTACCGAATGGCTACGAAAAGCCAATCACGTAGTTCGCTTCGTTCGGTTGGATTTATAAATCACTGCATGATGAACTATTTTTGAGTGTAGAAAGAAAAAAAAACTAATAATTCCCTCCCACACACACACACACAGACACAGTCCTATGAAAACACACAGGCATAGTCCGTTTCCCTTTGCGAGTGGAGGCGGAGTGTTTGGGGGTGCTCCATGTTGCTGTTGCCTGCAGAAACATCAAGGTTGACGGAAAATGAAAGCTTTTCCGCACCACCTTCCATTGTGTATCCCCCTTTACCTTGTTTGTAGGCGAACCATGGATGATCCTGTCCCATTTCAGTCGGTTGTTTGGCAAATTGTAAACAAAAGTTTTTTTTTATTCCTGCCAAAAAAAAAAAAACAGGGTGAAATAGTTGCTTGCGCCTCCGTGCGTCCGTTTTGGTGGGCGAGTGAGAAGGAACGATTTTCTTCTCCCAAAAACCACCCACAAACTGGCCTTCTAACCCGCGCATCGCGCCAAAAAAAAAGCCTAGCCCGATTCGTTTGGTGCTTGTGCAACAAGGTACGCCCGATTTTAGTGTCCGGAGTCACCCTTGGCGGGCTGGGTGGAAGTGAGTGGGGTGCGATAGGGGACGGTGACGGGCGGCCGCGGGACGACGACGGTGATCGTAGATTAGTTTTCATATTTTTTCCAGTCCAGTTCTGCTATCTGTGGTGAAACGATCGGGCTTTTAAAAGTTTTTGCCCGTTTCGGTCCCGGTGCTTCCGCTGGTTCCGTGGCAGTGTGGCTGTCCGTACGGTGTGGATAGTTTGTATGAAACATTAAACATTAACTTGCTTGATTGTTGGAAACTTCGTGCCGTTCGTCGTGTGTTTACTTTTGCTTTCTTGTATCAGATTTGCAGGAGTATAGTAACTGAGCAAACAAAAAAAAAAAACAGGTGGTGTATAAAAGTTATCTGCTGTGGTTTAGATACTTCGTGGTTTGGTGTTGGTTGAAGGGAATCAAAAGGTAAATCCGAACGGTTGAATATGTTTGTGAGAATTTGTGTGAGATTGCATATTTAACATAATGTAACAAGCAACGATTTAGTGTGTAGGAAGGTGCTCTTTCTGAATTTTTGTTATCGAATGAATTATGGACCCCAACTCGGAGGCATCTTACATAAATTCTACTCATTGGAACTGCATCAGCAATATGGAAATGTGTACGCTATGCAAATCGAACTACCTTTACCGTACATGGCATTACTTCCGTGTTGATTAATTAACATATTTTTACCATTAATGTTTACTCCTTCTGGCCCTTTTTGCTGACTTTTCGGCGTAGCGTGTGGTGCAGCAGTTGAACTGTTGTTTTTTTGTGAGCGTAGATGTATAATGAATCCAACAACGATTCGACAAACTTTATGGACATTCTTGTTTAAATGTGTTTGATACGATATTGATCGAGGAATGGATATATTTTTTTTTTTTCACAGTGAATAATATTTATCAACTACCATCGTGTCACCGGTCAACCCGCATTGATTGGTTACATTGGTGCTTTAATGAACATTTCTTCTGAACCAGCATGGGTTGTTCATTAGTATGAAATGCACTTTGTGGGTAATTTCATTTCAAACACAAAAATTTAAAGTTTTCCTACAAGAAAAACTTGTTGTAAAAGTGGACACATATTTCAGTCGCACTATAAACATTGTGCATTAGCTGACAAGATTGTGCTGGTTTCATTGGATATTAGTAGCTCGTAGTAAATAACCCCAATTTGATCCCACCATATGCGAAGTTTATAATTTTTAAATGATAGTTGGGATATAGTGTTGGGTAAATCTGGTTCAGATTGATGTATCTGAATGCATCTTTGAGCTGAATGATTAAATTTGAATATTTTTTCCAAAGAATCATGAGTCGTCCATGATTTATAACCTGCATTTATGTGCTTGTCCGTCATGTTTATGTCAGCACATCACTAAAGATTCATACGAATGGCTCATCCCAATACATTTATTTCAAGCACAACACTATTGGGATGCGAAGTATTGCTAGTTCACAATATACTTCAGTAAGCGTTCTTCTTTTCCTAATGACAACATAATTTTCCTGTATTGGTCCAATTTTTCCTGTATTTCCTTTTCCTTTCCTGTATTTTTCCTTTTCCAATATTGGTCCTGTCGTATTATTATACAAGATCCATTTGGTTTCACCTGCAATATAGCAGATTATTGATCCCGGAAATTTAGCTGAGCCTTCGACATGGAACTAGTGCAATGGGAAACAGTGGAAGAGTTATCAACCCTTGCAGAATTATTAGTTGCAATGTTGACCTCAATTACTTTGTCTTCAAACTTTTTTGGTGGTCGTACGGCACGTTCTTCGTACTTCAAAGTGAAAATTGCCCTTGTGAATCTTATGAATTGTGCTGTCAGTGTCCTGCATTAAAAGCTCCACCATTCCACAATGTCTATCGGTTGAAGATGGCCGTTTTGGAAGCAAATGTAGCAACCATTACTCACTCACATTCTACTTGAGTCATAGTGGTTTGTATACTGTTAGTCATAATTTTATTGTTTATTGAAAAATTGAAATGTGACCTATTTTTCCTTAGTCCATTCGTCCATTCAATTTGTTTACCGAAGTGGTACCTGATTCAATTTGAAAAAGTTTTTTTGTTTGCTGCAAATTCGTAGAATACCAGGTGTGTATCTGGCTCTCGGACGCTTTCTCGCCATTCTTCGTTCCCGTGAAAAGAGCATGCATGTCACTTTTAATTTAAAAAAACTTTAGCATTTCCTTCCGCCGATGGTACACATTCTTTGGGGAGAATTTATTTGCTTCCGCTCCAGAAGCGAAATTTGCGCAAAATTATGATCTGTCAGAAATAGTGAAAGAATGCCAACGATGAAGTTTATGGCGCGCGCGTTAGGATCAACGGGGCCGACAGCTCTTTTTTTTATGCAACGTCCCAAACCCGTTTCCTCTCTTGTTCACTTGCGCCGTAAAGTTAGCACAAATATTTTCCAATGTTAAATAGAGGAGCAAATTTCTTCCGCACTCATCGTCGTTAGGCACTCCTCAAAATCGTAAATTTAATGTCGTTAAGTGGCAAGCATAACGGCGAGAGTGCGCCCAAAGCGTGCGAACATTGATTTTTCTCTTCAACCTTCCGGTGTCGTGGTGCCGCGCGATAAATTATAATCGCGGAAACAACCTTTAAAAGGACCGAAGTTTTTGCACGCGGTGGAAAACAATCAAAGACAGGTTGGACGGGTGATTTTTTTTTCTCCAAGCGGGAGGTTAATTATGGTTACATTCTTTGCTTTGTTTTCACATTTCTTTTCCCATTTTACGCGGTGGTAGTGAAGCGATATGTGTACGAATTATACCACAGCTCCCGGTTCCCGTTTCTTTCGATTGGTTGCGGTTGGTCTTGTTTGTCTTCTAACTTTCCTTTATTTTTCCCTCATAATCGTTTCCACGTACTGGAAAGCTCACATTAAAGCCCTCCTTTAGTGGCTGCTCTGCATCATCATACCTTGGTGTGGCGTACGCTTTGTTTTCCTCTGCCGTCATTTTCCACTTGGAAGGCACGGAAAAGCACACTTGTTGCAGAATTTATTGTTGCGATGCGGGCCCGAACCGCATTGCATCGACATTAAAAAGGCATGAACGGCAGAAAGGGTTGCCGTTGGAGTTTTGTTGCGGAGTTCCGGTTACGACGCAAATTCGTGACGATTGATCGAATGCTGGCAGTGGCGATGAATGGGGACGCATGGTTGGTTTGTTTCGATGTGGATATTTTGTTTTTTACCACTCAATAACACGAAGTAATAACGAAGAGAATGGACACAAAAAACAACGTCCTGTTTTCTCAAACTTTCCTCTTTAGTGTACAGGGACTCTACACTGTTGGGAATTTGTGGCACGCAGATACAAAATATATATAGCACGCTCCGTTGTGGGCATCTTTGGTTGGTGATCCGTGTGTGTGTGTAGTTGCTTTGGAGTTACTTTCCTTCCTCCCTGCCATGGCCGTCCTCCGCTTGATGGCCACCCCATCAAAGTGTGTCCAAGCGTCCAACGGAATATACTATCCTGACCGTACCCGGGGTACCAGGGAACCGAGCGTCGTTTATTGTGCTTAGTTTTATGCGCACGGAAATGTCGGCAGCAAATGAAGTTATGGTTAGTAATGACATCATTGGTCGGTTTTATGAGGCTTTAGTTCTTCCTCTTTCGAACGGCAGCTCTGTAGGCACACCAGCACCCGGTGGATGTTTCATTCGAGGCAATGCTGCGGGACGATTGTAACGCGGGCAGATGGGAAAACTTTTTCTACAACATTTTTAGCTTTCTTTCCATTTTTTTTGCTGGTTACTTGGTTCAAAGCTGGATCGCCATCATGTTCAGGATGGAATTTTGGGTGTCATATTGCCAGGCGGGGTAATGTGACGTGTTACGAGAGGATACATGGTCACAGTAAAAGTAAAGCTGCGTAAGTAACGAACATGCGACGAGGCTCATTGGTTACGAAGCTCACATGTATGTGCAGTGGTGCGTTTGGGGGAAAATGGCATTGAAGTACAACCAAAAAGTAACTTCATCTGGTGCAGAGAGAGCCTGACCGTGCCACTAAAGTAATACAAGGCGGAAGGCCCGTACTTACTAAGCTTATGATGCTGACGTGGTCGATTAAACTTGGAGCCTTTATAAAGGCATAGTACTGTACTTTATTTCGCCGTTTAGCACTCGTTCATACCGTACCGTAGGTGAGTTCTGGATTACGTTGCGAGTTTCATCCTGGAGCTTTGTGGAACATTCAGCTCCAAGTGTTATGGAAAATGTGCGATGTTGTCATGACTTACAACATTTAATCAGCATTTTAAAACAGCTACGTTACGTAGTTTACATCTGTTGCAGAATTTTTGAGACGTCAGTTTTGGTTTCCATTTTTGTCTTGGAAGCATGGCTGCATTTAGGATATGCTCCGAAATATTTCGAAAATCATGCTTAAGAATATGCAAAATAGAATAGAAAGATAGAATAGAAATAAATAGCGTTGATTAGTGAATAATATTTAAAGCATCAACATATTTAAATTCATAGCATATCATACAATTTTTAATAGTTGTCGCACTTATAGATGTTTAAAGTGGCTATTTGTTGTAAAATGAGATCATTGTTGGTTCAACCGTCCGTCAAAGACCGTCTTCGAGTACATTAGAAATCTCTGCCAGAAAGTCCCACAGATAACTACTGCAAGTATCAGCATGCGATATATGGTACATTTCGTGTCATGTTAGAGCTTTGAAAATCGTGAGAGTTTGTGGGACGAATAGTACGCAGGATAATCCACTGCAATGTGCACTCGGATTTCGCTGCTTAAGTAGTTTGTTTATCTTGGGACGTAAATCTTGCTTTATAAGACTTTGATAATTGATTTTGATAATTACCTCGAGATCATCTCCATCAATCGATGCTTTACTTCCCAATCGGGGTCTAGTATGGTGAGAATCTCTGGAAATTGGATCTTATTGGACCATTGCACTTTATTCGACGCGTTGATCCGTAGTCAATTTCTTAAGAGCTTGCGTTACTGTTGAATATCCTTAGTCAAATTCTTAGGAGCCTCCGTTTCAAATCCGCTCCTACGTCCGTTGAAAACGTCCATCTGATGTTGCGTATGTCATCAGCGAAACCAAGAAATTGGAGAGACATTTCACATGACACCATCCAGCGCTGTGTTGAATAACAAACGAGAGAGTCTGTTCATTGGCCTTATTCCCCTGTGGGATTCAAACGATTCCGACAGCATATACAATATACCCGCTGTGCACAATCCTCCATCCATTGTAGTCCCCAACAGCTACACTAATTGCAGTGGGATTTCGTGCTGGACCAACCCTCCAAAGCTCGTTCTGATCCATGGTAACGGGAGCCGCCTTGAAGTCGATGAAAACGTGATTCTCTCCGCTTTTCTAGATGATCCGCCGCAGAACAGAGGATTTTTCTCCATTAAAACCCAACTCAATCGTTTTTAAAGAAATCTGTAGCAAAGGACGCAAGGCGGTGTTTAATACTGAGATGGCCTCGAATTGTTGGCTCGGTACAGTTTGTCGTCCTTCTTTCGCAGGACATTTCGTGTACAACAGCTTGTTTCCATTTTTTCGATCCCAAACCTTCCAAAATCAGCCGATACATTATGCCGGTAAGCTTCGTCGGGGTCATCTTGAAGAGCTCTACCGCTAATCCATCGGTGGTAGCTCGGTCCGTTAGCTAGGCTAATTCTAATAAAATTCCTTTAAGATCACACTTTATTACAGCGTTCAGATGACCTTTTTTCAGCAGATCTTAATGATGCGATATTGTGTCTAATTACTTTCTCTCCTTCGCTTGTAAAATCACAACGAAAGATGAATGTAATTTATGGACGCATATTTTTGTTTTGTTTTGTTTTACCATAACATCTAATGCAATATGGCATTGCAAGTTTATGGCATTGTCTGGATCTGATACGGTCCTTGTTGTGATGGTGAGCGTAAAATGAATGAAGAAAAAGTGATAAAACACAATAGTGATCCAAACAATATGCAAACAGGCAAATGGTTCGTGTAAAAGCAACGGTGCAATCCGATTATGGCGCATGGGCTTGGGACTCAAAAGAAAAACGTAAATAACCATAGAAAACAGAGAATAAAATGGAGCAGAAAAATATATATAAACGGAGAAATATGAATAAAACAATAATTTTGTACCTTTCCTTCCCATCCGGATGATTGGATTGGCCAGGATGGCTGGGTTCACCGGAATGGGGGGAAAATTCTGGAAAACTTTTCAAATATAAAATGAAATCCATTATGTGATGATTTATCTGTTGTCATCAGCTGAATGTGGCCGACGTACCGAGGGCTTTTGTTTTGTTTCGCATCCGTGGGTTTTGCGCTGGTATTGGTGGAGGGAAACCATCGGTCCACAAACTCCTACTCCTACCCATTTTCTTCACCCGGGATAAATAAAAGAAAACAAGCCGACCCGGCTCAGGATGGGTACGAGCCATGAGCTTCCGATGTTTCGCATTACGCAAAGCCTTTTCCATTTGTTCGCCGCTGCTTTAAAATGGGTAAATAAGAGCGGAAACTCCTCCCCGCCTACCGATGGTCGTTCATTGTCTGTAAAGTTTGTTGTTCGTTCGTGAAAGATTGGATCAACCAGATTAGGATGCAGCTGCGAAGACGGAAAAGCTTGGCCGAAATCTGATTCGTACAGGGCACGTCATGGGTTTCTTTCGCGGTGCGTTTTTCTTTTATCGAACAATCGTTAACAGCGACCGAGGTTTAGGCAAAGTTTGTCCCTAATCTTAACCGATCCAACATTCCTTCCACCGCAACCGCATCCGGTCCGTTTTTTTGGGGGCAGATCTTCGGGATACCACCATTTGTGGCATGTTGTTTCGCTTTGCTGCAGCACTATTTCTACCTGGGCAAAGTAAACACGTCAACCGGGGCGGGCCAAAAATTAAGGGCGGAAAACGAATTATATATTTTTAATATGCAGTGCCAATGGAAACTTGGCACGCCAGCCTGGACCCCGCTCGAATGTGTAGCAAAACATGACACGAACAAGTGGGCCCAGTGGTGCGAACGACAGAGCGAAATAACAACTGCACACACATACACACCAGAACTAGAAAAAAGGGTTTTTTTCTGCGACGACAGGGCCTGAAACGGAGTAAATCCCGCAATGTTAAGGAGGGTAGCAATGGATGGTTAAAAAAGTTAGGCATAGTTAGGTGGAAAAAAGTTGTCGCATTCGCGTTCCAAAACGCGACCCGAAGGTGGTAAATTGAATGTACCGTTGTGGGATGGAAGTTAGTCTAGTCACGGCTTTCGTTTGGGATGGATAGTTAGCACCGGTCGGTGTAAGGGTTGGGTCTCTCGAAGGACATCGCTTGTAACATATATCCCTGCGTGGATGGTCGGGACAAGCTCACCTTGCCCAGGGAATCTGTGTGTACTTAACTGCTTAGTGAAGAGTCTCGAGATTTAACGAGAGGTTTTGTGGGATAGAATAGGGGGGAATTGAGAAGATAGCAGGGAAGAGAACACTTCCAAAGATGGCATCACCAGCCTCGTTGGCTAGCTACGACAGTGATGGCAGCGAAGTAACTGTTGTCCAAGAGTTCCAGCATTTTTGGCTGCTCCTTGCAAACATTATTAATACGTGTGTGTTTTCCGTTCGGTACTCTTTTTTTCGTGCACATTGGATATAGAATCGAATCTCCTCGATGCAGAAAATCGGCAAAGGAGAACCGGTGGACAACGATGAGTTCGACACGTGGATGAAGTCGAAGCAGCTGCTAAAGCCGGATGATCAGCTCGATCTGACCGAGGCGGAGCTGGGCGAAGAGATCCCGAAGCTGCTGTCGACGGAGAACAGGCATCTGCCGCGCAATCTGGTCGTGTACGACTTCCGGGAGGGTGCGTTCCTGCCAGTGCCGCCGCCCGAGAACACGATAACGCTGCTAGAGTTCGAGGGCACCTCCATCCACAAGGATACGGATGAGGCGAAGGAGCAGATCTCGCGCAAGGGCACCGACGGTAAAGCGAACATACTGATTTCTTCTTTTCAGCGCAACGAAACATTTTTTTTCCACCGCAAAAAAGACATCCGAGCTGTTACCTTGTTTCGTTTAGTTTCGTTTCCTTCTTGTGTTTCCGGTACACCGCCCAACCAGGTGGTACGGAGTTTTCATTTTACCCGTTGTGTCCCTCATTCGTATGTGCGTGCGCTTGGGTGTATGCTATCCACAAACCATCTTTTTTTTTATACATTTACGAACTTAAAGATAGAAACTTCAACAACTTCAACAAAATACCCCCACATTTTAAAGCTGGGGATCTGTCTCTTTAGCTATCCAACAAGCGCACGGCACCGTGAAAGTACTGCTCTTGGTCACTTCTTTCATACACACTCTTACTGCTGGTGCATGGTCAGCCTCTTTTTGATACTATTACGAATGGCATGATGAGCTCGTTTTGTTTCTTTCCCGTTTTTTACTCTGTTTTTTTTTTTAATGATTCCATCTTTTTACACCTTTGTTTTTTTGTTCTATTAGTCTACATTTATGTTGTTCTCTTTGTGGAACTATATTTTGTTTAAGCTCCAAGTCTGTCCTTTACATGGCATGTACATTTATATAGAAACAAAAGCGAGACGATACTCCTCGCGATAGTTTAATCACAGATCCATGAAACTACCCTAATGGTGGTGGTAACTGTTTTCATTTCTTGTAAGTAATAATTAACGAGCGATAGAGAAAGTCTTGTGGGCGGCATAGCAATTGGTAATACTTCATTAAACGTTTGTAGCTTGTTGGTTATTGTTGTAAGTTTTGAGAATCTCTTTTGTACAGATAAAATTTAAAAGAAAAACAATGAATGAAGACACATGGAGACTTTCTCGATAAAATCTAGCTCGATCTAGCTCGCGACTCGATTCCGTTTAGATTCGTCACCTTTTATCACTCGAATTAATTCCATTTCTTCCACACCCTTCACCGACGATAATGTCGGCAAATTCTTTCCATTTCAATCACACCGAACACTCGAACCTCACCTTAAACTGCCTTACAATACCCAAACCCTGCATGATGAACATTTGAATCCACACACCGAACATTGAAAATAAAACCCCAAAAAACGCAAACACGCAAACTGTGGCTTTTCGTTGCCCCCGCGAAAAGAGTTAAATGTCACCCTGGACAAACCGAAGGAAACTCTCGCCGACGACCAGGAGGACACGAAAAAGCCCGACACACCGGAAACTGGTGACGGCGAAGAGGGTGAACGAGATGAAGGTAAAGCAAAACATCTAAAACCCATGACAAAAAAAAAACGCGCAGCATCTATGCCGAAGTTTTGTCCGCTACGTTGTTTGTTGTGTTTTCTCAGCTGTTTTTTCTTCATCTCTCTGTTCTTGTTCGTTGTCTACCGCTGTTCATGTTTCGTTTACTACTTTTGCTAGCATTAGTTGTGTTTAGGATAAAGAGTTTATATATTATCTTTAAGTAGTTTGAGTTTTCGGAATAGTTTTGATAGCGCTTAGATAAGTGTAAACTTCAACATGTTGATTGTTTTCGATGCAGTATGATAGTTCTACTTGAATAGATGTAAAATAATCTAGCCTCAGTAGTTTTCCATATAGTTTCCTGTTTATAGGATAGTTTACTAGCAATTGGGTCATAATTTTGTACAAAAAACGGACAGCTGTAAATACGACTAGTACTTATATGTGAATACAACGTGCTGTATTTCTATCTTATAATATCTAATGCTTTGTGTTTGAAAAAGCAATTTATTTTTTAGCATTTAGTAATAAGTAGGCATGCTTTTTCATATCTTAACGTTTTTCTTATACCTCTTGTATGGACTATATTTTAGATTTAGGATCTTATACTGCCGTAGTAAAATTTTATAGTAGTCGTATTAGAAGTATTTTGGTTTTTCTCTACATATTGTGCCTAAACTGTGTGTACTGTGGGTGCCTTCCGATAAGTGACAATATCTCGCAGATATACTGGTTGTAATAAAGACATCGGGAAAAGCAGGGACAAATTGGGTTCATTAAGTTTTAAACCGGATTGCTCTTGTTTTGTGTCTATATTTCACTTCCCACGCAGATGAAGCCGAAGCTGAGGGTGAAGGCCAGGAGCAGGAGGAAGAGGTACAACCACCACCTGAGGAGGAAGCACCCAAGAAGAAGCTTACGAATCAGTTCAACTTTTGCGAACGAGCCGCTCTGACGATAGCAAATCCATCAAGGGTAAGTGCACGAATCGCGCACTGGACGTAAGCCAATTGCTTAAACATCTTGCGCACCCAAACTCTCTTCCCTTACGCACAGTCAGTGGACACTCAAACGATTCCGCCGCCGCGATCGTCGTTTGGCGCAAGCGTACTCCAGTGGGTGATCTACGATTCGTACATCGAGGATTACGCGCAGCAGCAGCGCGAGAAGGAACGCGAGAAGGAAAAGAAACCAGGACTTCAACGGCGTGACGAGAAGAGCCGCAAGGACGAGAAGGCAAAACAGGCGGAAGAGTTCAACAAGCGGTACCTGCAGGCGTGCCAGATTATCGAGCGTATGGTGAATCAGAATATATACGACGAGATCGCCCAGGATTATCGCTACTGGGAAGATCCTTCCGATGAGTTCCGCGAAGAGGAAGGCACATTGCTACCGCTGTGGAAATTTTCCTACGAGCGAACTAAGAAAATGTGCGTCACTGATCTTTGCTTCAATACGCTGTACTACGACTTGTTTGCCGTCTGCTTCGGAACACGTGAGTATGCGGGGAGTGATTCGGGTTCTTTCTTTATTTCTTAAGGATAATGTGAAAATGGCTTTGGGGCTTCCGCGATGGTGTGGCGGTTTGGCAAGTTGTTTGGTAGGACGAGCGCTGGGATTGTCACAAATTGACGACATGAAATCGATAAAATTGAAATTGATTGAAATGTCCCGTCTATCCCGGGACGTCAAGCTTCATTGCGACCTCCGTCAGTCAAGGGGAAATGTGGACACAACCGACGCACCGTCAGAACAGTACGTGACAAACGTGTCATACCGCAGGGAAGACAGTGACGGTGTGCTGGCAGGGTTGTCCCAATTTCCCCACCCAGCACAAACACACCCCGAATGCAATGGATCCGGTGGGCGATTGGTATGCACGTCGTGGTTCGGTTTGTTCCGTTATTTATGGCTTCATTACGTGCTGCGGAAGTTTTGATGTTCCGAGCAGTAAACGCGACCCGTTTGGTGATGGTGAAGTAGCTGGCGTCGGTGGCAATAGGCGGGTAAAAAGCTTTAGGGGTTGAGAAGGAAGTGAAGGAATAACGGAAGAAGAAAGCACGAAGGATAACGGTGGCAAATGGTATAGGTCAGGAAAACCGCCGGACGGCCACGGGTTGGGATCGTGCGAAAGGTGAAAAGACGTTGACTACGACCACAACAACCGCTGACGGTTGACGATGCTGACGGTCGTAATCAATGAAGAAATGTTGGCAACGGATATTAATTGAGAGATATGGCCGTCTTCATCGGCGCACACAAGTCCCCGTGTGCTTTTGTTGTCGCTCGTTGCGTTACGGAACGTCGGGAAAGTCGGCTTCCGATTGGATGAACATGAATCAGTTTATCGGGTCGTGGTTTATTCAGTTGAATTTACCTTCACCGTCACAATAATGGGTGTGCGAAAACATGATTTGCTTGCTAAATACAGTACGTGTGGCATAAAGCGGGAAACGACGAACCTTGTGTCAAGGTTGATTAGTATCACTTGTTGTGGTTGAAAAAGCTTCACCATTTTATCTAACAAGCTACGGGATTTAAATGGTGTGAATAAGTTAAAAAAGCATACGAAACGTAGCGAAGATTTTTTTTCATTTCAATTAAGCAGTGCACCGTATATTGCTTTCCAACACTCATTGTCTGAACAGAAATTAAATGTGAACTGTTGTGATGGTTGAAGTTGATCCTCTCACCTCCTGAAGTTAACTCGGCAGAGCCTTTCCAAATCTCGCTCGCCTATTTCCCCGCGGGAGCTATTCGGCGGAAGAATGTAATGGAACATTTATTCCAATTCCATCACGCTCGTCTCCTCCGTCCATTTCTCATCTTTTCAATCCATTGAACAGTAAACCATAAAATCAAGATACCGTTACAACCCATTAAACCTTTACCGGGCCGACCGTTGGCGACGATGTTCTCAAGTGGATCCGTGGGAAATGGGAAAACAGGATGCGAGCGTCAAAGTGTCATTTGGGCTCGTTGCCCACCGATCGCAGCATGTCCGAGACCGTGTGGTAGATGGTGTAGAGCATCGTTTTTTTTCCCCCTCCGTTCCGCGTTAAGTTGTTTGGTCGTAAAAACGAAGGCTCACCACGAGTTGCGAGTTTCATTTTCCACCGGCCAGTTCGTTGTTGTCGCCCGCAAAGCCGGAGCTTAACGGGGTGGCCTTGTACCGTGTCTGCCCGGGGAAAAAAACTGGTGCTGTTCTTTCCAGCCCTGTGAGTGGGGAAATTCGCGAGTTTTCTCCCATCTTGTCCCGGTGGGGTTTGGTGGGCAATAAAATGGCAGTAAAATCAAAATTAATACCACTCCACTCTTTTATGACACTTTGCACACCTTTTATCCGCTGTCTCTTTCTCTTACCAAACCTCGCCTTTATTTGTCTTTCTCCGCACCATGTTCCACTGGCCGGCCAGTACTGTTTATTCAGACTTTAAGGGGTGTGATTCTGCGAGTACAGCTTTTGAGTACACACCGGAGAAGTGGAAAACCTGGCAGGAAATTGTAGTACCCGAGCACTGCACACCCAGCACCGGGGAAATTGGATTATTAAACGAAAATACTTCATTGTTTTACCCTTTCGGATGGGTGAAATGCCGTTTGTCCCAGGCAGTGACCGAGGCGCAATGTTTGCGCTGAATGTTTTATGGTTTTATGCACAAAACTCTGTTAACAGCAGCTAAAGTGTTGGGGAATAGTTTTACGGAAGCATATGCTGTGCGTTGTGCTTGTGTGTGATTGATTGGAATGAGGCGGGAATTTGGGATTTTGAGAGTTGGACACTCATGATTTTCTTATAGTATTTCCCTATTTTTTGGAAGAGAATTACTACTATAGACACACAAAGTATATTGCTCAAATCGCTTATCAAATGGCGGAAATGAACTTTATTTTGCCAGAAAAGAATTTTAACTTAATTAATGGACAACGATAGTTAGTAGTATTCGCCTCAATTCTAATTTACTTCAATTTTCACTTATGGGATTTGTTTTTGATGGATTTTCGAAAAGCACTTGCCATAAGTGTAGTACAAATGCAAAGTAACTTTTTAAACAATTTTTCAATGTGCGACATATTAACAATTTAATTCAAAATTATTATTAAATTATTCAATCTTAAATTAAGTAAAATAGTACAAGAGTATGAACATTGTAAGAATGGGAGATCTCAGATCTGCCTTTGATCAAGTCTTTTACTTTGAAAGTAGTCTTTAAAACAGGGAAAACGAAATCATTTATCTAATACTAAGGTCCGAACATAAATATAGTTTTGGACAAAGGTAGTAATGTCTTGAACCAAAAGGGGGATTGGAAAATATTATAATTTGTGTATTTAAATACATTAACATGTAAAATGTTTAGACACAAGACGACCATTTCCAAGTGAATTGAAATCTTTTATTTACTTTTTCATGTTCTAGTAAATATTAATGGTGGTCTCTTTACTTTCATTGCAGTGGATTTTATGAAACAGAACGCCGAGGGAGCCGTTTGTTTATTCACGATAAAAAATCCTTCATTTCCAGATTATAGAAGTAAGTGTTTTAAATTGAATTGAATATAAATCCTAATGATTACTCACCTGTGAATTATTCTTCTGACAGTTGCAACAGAAAGCGGCGCAATGTGTTGCGATATTCACCCAAAGTATCCGTATCTGATCGCGATTGGACTGTACGATGGAAATGTGATCGTGTACAATCTGCAGGTTGGAACGAAGGAGGGTCCCGTGTATATCTCGCACGGTGTAAACGGCAAGCACGCGGAATGCGTGTGGGAGATCAAGTGGGGCCCGGACATGCAGGATGGTGAGATTAACTTTTTCTCCGTGTCCGCGGATGGGAAAGTTTTCAACTGGGTGTTAATGCAAAACAAGCTCGCAATTACGACCATCATCACGCTATTTCTCGAGCTGGATCAGGTGAGCGGTCCAGATGGTACGGCACTGCGGTTGAAAGGTAGCGGCACCTGCATGGTATTCCATCCCCACAATCCGGAAATTTTCCTCGTCGGTACGGAGGAGGGTTACATCTTTAAGTGCAGCACTGCATACAGCTCGAAGTAGGTAGCCAGAAAGGAGGAAGTTTATTTCCATCATTCATATTACAACGGGGTTTGCTTTTCACAGATATCTGATGACGTATCATGCGCACTACCTGCCCGTCCACCGGATGGATTACAACAAGTTCAATTCGAACATTTTCGCTTCGTGTAGTGGCGATTGGCGGGTGAAGATTTGGGAGGACATGCGACCGTAAGCACATAAACTTGCTCTGGAAATTCTTTTTTTTCGCTCGAAAACCGAATGTAACTCCCTTGTGTTTGCTTTCCTCCCTAGCGAACCGCTGTTCATATTCGATCTCGGGTCGTCGGTAGGCGACGTCAAGTGGGCACCGTACTCGAGCACCGTCTTCGCCGCGGTAACAACCGAGGGCAAGGTGTTTGTGTTCGATCTGAACGTGAACAAGTACAAAGCCATCTGCACCCAGGCGATCGTTTCGAAGCGTAAGAACAAGCTCACCCGGCTGGCGTTCAACCAGAAGCTACCGTTTATCATCGTCGGAGACGATAAGTGAGTATGAGTGGGGCCAAGCAGGGTTTGGAATGGTTTGAATATTTGATTGCATAACGTCAGCACTGTTCTGTGTTGCTGATAGCTTGTCGATTTGCGATTTGCCAGCAGGTAAACAGAGTCGATAGCAAGTGGAAGGTTTTTGGAGCTGAAAGTGTTAGCAGGATGGTGAAGAAGATATTTTTCATTTTTATTGCAACTCGTTTGCACCACACTGACATTTGGTGAATCAGTGTTGAAACAATGGATAATTGCCAAAAATGTTCGTACAAAAAGCTGTTCTTTTAGTTCCCTTTAGTATCTTGTATTTGAATAGATAAGTCATGGTTGCGACATTTTGGGTTATGCAAACTATTTTGATTATAATAGAAAAATCTATTTAAAGCCTGTCTGGCTATAAAGCCAGCTATTCAATGAACTTCAAATGTAAATCAGAAGATGATGAATAGTTCACTATTCAGAATATGACAATATGGCCGTTTGTAGTGTTTTTAGGATTCGATTTATAAGTCTATAAAAATTAATAGATTAATATTAATTAAAATCATTTTAAAACCAGTAAATTGATGAATTTTAGAGTTGAAGTTTAAAGCTTTCAAGGCTCTTGGGAAGCGTATAGTTCAATTTTTGACATCTTTATTTGTTTGGTTACGTAGATATAGTTTCCAAGCAATACGGCCTGGCCGTTCTTGTAGAAAAAAAAGATATAGTTTCTCACAACTTACAATCATTGAAAGAAAGAATAAGTTATTATCCAATGCTGAGTGTTGTGCTGATTGAGGGAGCTTATAATAAGAAAGCGTTTAGGTCAGCCATTTTTGGATCAAAATGTCCTTTATAGATATAGACAAAGTTAAGTTCGAACCCCCATTGTCAGCTATTTAATTAAACAGCAAAAAAAAATCATCCATTTGTCCTATTGCCGTTTTACGATCGATCGTACACCAAACCCATTCGGTCGTTGAATAATTATGACTAAATGCTTCCCACACTCACAGCGAGCATAAATAATTTGTTAATGACAAACTTACTTGAAGAATAATTGATAAACATAATCCGCTTATCGGGGATGCTGGTGTTGCTGCCGCTGCTGCTGAAGCTGCCGAAATGGCAATGAACCGACACTATGGCCCTAACTGCCATTAAGTGTGCCACTTTGTTTTACACGAGTGGGGACCCATTTATCAAATCTTCTAATTAAATGGTTAACGATGATTGATGTTTACTGTTTTCCAGCCGATTTCCTCGGAACAAGTGCGTTGTCGGTTAGGCAGTGTGATTATTAGCCTGTGTTTCTTGCATGTTTCCTTGTTGGTTTATGGCTTACAGTTGGTGGATGTATTTTACGTTGCGAAACATGGGGATTGTACAGTGCTAAGAAACTATTTGCGAAAAACAGCCATCTGGAAGGATATTATGTGACACAAAGTTATGGTACATAAGGGATGATTTGTTAACTTTGTCTCGCTTCGTGCTGTATTGAATAAGGCACACTTTTACCAACCTGGGTTCGTAAACGAAGGACGAGATGAAAAGGAAAATTTCAATTTATATGTGTTAAAATGTGTGAAGCTATCATTTAACTCGAGACAACGACTGCTGACGCCTTTTGCAGAGACCCTTTTTCGGGAAACTTACGGACGTGTTCGAACTTTTGGCATGGAAATTTAATTTAACCATTCTGACCCGGTACCAGCTCATGCATTTTAATTCGTTACGGAAAAATGAATTTATTCGAATTCAGCATCCCGTTTCCATGTTGTTTTTTTTCTTGCCGCAGCCGAATGTTTTATGATGTGACGTGGTTACTTTCATGGCAGCATCCGGGGGTGACGATGTATTGGCATCATTTATCATGGTGCCCGAACAAACTACGGGTAATACACAGTTCTTTTCCACGAATTAATGTTGTCGTGTTGTTTGTGTTAAGAGTTGAAGGAAAATTTTATTCAATTAAAAGGGAATCGGGTTTGACCACGGCATGCCCTGCGTCTGTATTTATTTATCCAATTTCTAAGAGCAGACCAACGGCTATATCATTATTATTATACGGCAGCTTCTCAGATGAAAGCGGTCTGTTCTTCTACGCTTCTAATCACTTTTTGTGTCTCGTTTTGCAGAGGAACGACGATAACGTTGAAGCTTTCACCCAACCTGCGCGTCAAGACCAAAATGGGCAAAAAGGCAGGCGTTGTTGATCCACAGTTGCTCGAAAGCCAGAAGCTGGATCGATTGCTTTCGCTGGTCCGTGAGCTACCGGAGGGCGAAATGGTGAAGGAAACCGTTTCGACCGTCGCATCGAACTAAGCAGCACAGCGAAACGTTTCGCGTATCACTCATGTGGCCCACCTACTCGTTTACCACCAGCAAAATTTCCAGCGCACGGCAAATCTATTCGTGGTCGGTTGTTTTTATTGTTGTTTCGGATCGTGCAGGGTTGTTAGTTTTTATGTGAATACAGAGTTCTTAATAAACGGAAAAAGGCAATGGTAGAAACCGGTACACCAGATGCATGTAGTTGGGAGATGAGTGCTCTGTTTATTTAGCTTACATTCTTCAACAGGGTTTACAATGTAAAAGTTTGTTTTTGCTTAGTTTTCTCTTTTCAGCCAGAGAAACGCAATCGGACAACAGTGTTCAACAGTTTTGCAATGAGTTTGGAGGAAGCTGTTTTACTTTTATTCTCTAACAGTTCTAACATGTACACACAGGTATCTGTTACGCGTTTGAATGCAAGGTTCAAGAGAGAAAGAGAGGGAGAAAAGGAAGTATGTTTTAATATGTTTTGTTATTTATCTATTTCTCCTTGTGGTTAGTAGATTTGTTTTACTTCTTTTTTTATTTCCATTAAACACAGATTTTTCTATAATAAAGTAGAAAATGAAGCGAACATTGTTAGTATTACTGTTAGCACCATTTGATGGAAACGAAAACGGCTTATAAAACTGTTTGTAAGTAACATACGTAAGTTAAGTTTAGTAAAATCATTGAGAAGACTCTGTAAGAAAGGATATGATTAATATTATAACATATTTAACAAAATACTATCATCATCACTAACATCAACTATTTGTCAAATATGTTATGTATGCTTTGTTGTGCTCTTCTTGATTTGATTGATTTTATCATTAATTTTCATAAAATTGTACGTGTGTATTACACTTGGGGATTTCGCTTAATGTTTCATTATTTTCCAAACACTAATTGACAAAATGGGCTTTATGTTGGGGGGTTTGCTTGTTTTTTCTCTGTTACAGCGTTGACTGGTTTTGTATTGCGAATTGTAGATTTTTTGTTTTAATTTTTTCCTTTTCTTTGTTTTGCTGATTGGTTAACAATTGCAGATCTTTAGAGTAGTGATGTGTTGTGTTATTGTTATGATTTGATATATCATCTCGTGTTTAGTTGCTTACGTTAATTTATCACATTCGCTATACGGGTTTTCTAATCTTTGCTTAACGTTTTACGCGTTTTCATATCACGTAAACATTTGCAAAAGCGCACCTTTTTGATACAAATAAAACATTGTTCTATAAATTCCGATGGCAAAAAACAAAATCCTTATTTCTTTCACTATTATGCTGTAAGCCTAACGAGAGGGAAAAAGTAATGTAAGCACGCATATAAAAAGGAATAAATTTACGTAGTGTTCAATTTAGTTTGGTTTGTTTGGTGTCTTCCTTGAGATGCACTTATGAGTTGCGAGTTATTATTTACATTGTTCCATGTGTTTGTTTTGCGAATTTTTCCTACATTTGCATACTTTCGTTTCTCGAACGCTAGCGCTACCTATATTTGCTCGCCAGTACCAGTGTTTTGGCTTCTATTTTACCTTTTTCACCTCAAGATACTCTATCACATTGTTCGGACACATGATGGGTTTGCCGAGGAACAGCACCGTGGACATTGGGTGTAGGAATTCCACGGAAAATTTTCGTGCCTTCCAACCGTAAAATCCGCTCGGTCGCACCAACTCTCCACTGGACAGATCGAACGGCAGCAGATTGACGGCGATCGTGTTCACCTTGGAGAACTGCACCCGGAAATAGTGTCCGTCGGTTGCTTTCAGCCAATGGAAACCAGCTTCGTCGGTGTACGGGCGGGCCTGGGCTTTGCGTAACGCCACCGAACGCTGCACATCGTCCCCATTGAAGCTGAGATCGATTTCGTACGCATCGGGCGATAGCCCTTTCAGCTCGATCGCATCACGAAGCGCCCGATTGTCGAGCCAGTAGCGAATGCCGACGTTTTCAAACTCATCCACCACGTGGCGAAAGACGGCTTTCAGCTTCTCCATGCAGCAGGGTGGCGTGTTCCGGCCAAGGTACCGATAGAACGGTCGTCCATTGTGCACCTGTCCGATGCAGCTACGCGTTTGCTTCTCGCACCCGTAGAACGTGATCTCCGTTAGCAGGGAGATGGTTTGATTGTTGTGTTCGTAGCTTTTGACGTACTTGCGCCGGGCGCTGGCGGCAGCGGCCGACGAACCGTACGGTGCCGGTCCACCGCCCCGACCCAGACTCTTATCGTACAGATAGTTTTTGCGGATCACTTTCTTCACCTGCAGCCGGCGGTACAGTGCCTTAAACTGTTCCTTGCGCTGGTTGCGTCGTTTCGTCTTCGTGTGATAAGAAGTGAACAGCTTGCGGCCATCCTGGAATGCTCCATTCAGCAGTACTTTCTGGTGCCGGAGATAAGCAGGAAAGCGACCGAACCATGCGAAAGAGAACAGAACGAGCGAAATATTAGATCTTGGTGATGGTGAACAAGTGGTGGAACTTTCGGCGTACGGAGTTTCCACCGTGCCATGATTGGGCCGGGGAAAACAATCTCATTTCCATTTCTTCCGGAAGCAAAGCAAAGACAAACGTGTTGAAGATAACGACAAAAACGGAACGGAACTACCCAAAACGGGGGAATGGATTTTTGTGGTTTTGTTTGCCGAGCGAAGTGGATCAATCGATTGGATGCGAGTTTCGACTTGCGTAGCCTCACTGTTTGGTGTCGTCTTGGCCCTCCTTGGGTACGTTTCCCCCTTTTTCCACACATGGTTAGGTGGTAGGAAATCGATTTGTGCTGCAATTTTCACGTGTGCCTCGAAGCCAGAATAGTTTTTTGTCGGGTTCGGTTCACCAGAAACACTGGAGCAGGAGAACAATTTGGAGAATGAAAATGAACGAGCGAGCTGTTTTTTTTTTGTTGTTGGGTAGGATAATAACGGTACCGAAATCGAAGGAAAGAATGCAAATTTCCTTTCCGATGCAAACGATATTCAACCCGGTTTGCCATCACCGGGAACCCGGATGTAAGGGAAATAGGTTTCGATTTCCTAGGAAGAAAAGCGCTCGCACACAACCCAGACAGACTGATCGGGTTGCGTGTTATCGTTTCGCTATCTCGTGGCCTTAATCTAGCTAATGGAAGGTGCTTATGCTTCGTATGCTTTACGTGTGTTTCTAAGAAAATGTGCACCTTTATGTGAGTATTATTCTTAACAAATGCGTTAAACCAATTTGGCGCAACATTGGGTAGGTAAATGGAGGCGAAATTGAGACATTATATGAGCTATTTGTATGGTTCTACTCACTTTTGATCTGATAGTTGCAGTACAATATTTTGTTTTTGGTTCAATACGAATCTAATGTCATTAAAACTTACTCAACGCTATTGATAACATGTTATGTTTGTTAATATTGAAGCAGTGTTTAACGAATATTCCACATTATAGTTCACATATGATAATGGCCACATCTACATTTTATTCCTCTGCTCACATGTCGAATATGGACAGAAGGCTGTTGACCATTTCTCTAAATCTGACTCTGACAATGACACAGTGTCTGTCAAAGGTGTCTTGGTGGTTTAGTATCAATATGCCTTAGCACTCGTCTGTGAAGCAGACCACCCGTCGATGACTATCTTGAGGCAATCCAGAAGACTTTAAAAGTCGTTCTACGATAGCGATGAGTTGTGACACGAATCAGGCATAGGACAGCAATGATATTGCTATTTCTGAATGAACTGTTATTGGGTATTCTGTATAAGTGGGATGTTTGACTTGAAGATGCCAAGGTTCCTTATCGTCCAAGACTTATTACCATGGAGGACTACCGAATGACGCAGGGTGCAATATATGCTGCGTTATGTAAGGTTGTGGAGTCCATAGTAGATATGATTTTCCATCACAGTGCTCCTCCGGATTTGTTTAGGTTGTCATCCGAAGTTACGATTGTATCTAAGTAGCAGAACTCGTTTACTACTTCAAGATCATTATCATCAACTGATATTATATTCCCCAGGTGCATCTTTTCACGGTTAGAGCCTCTGGCGAGGTATTTTGTCTTCATCCGTTAGTCAATTTAGTGCATGATTGATCACCAATACGATAGATAAAAAAAAATAAAACTATTCTTGCTTTTTTTGCAGTAGACGAAGATCGCAAATGTACTGAATTTATTCAACATACCGTATAATATACTGTATTAAAAAGCTTCTATTAATGGAATCGTACTCGTCGGTTGATTTGCACAGGCACCACTCAATCAATCAAAATCTTGTCTACCGACTGCTTTATAAACCCAATGTGACCGCGATACGCCCTTCCCCGAAAATACGAAACCACGTGACGGAAAATTGTTGTCCCATTTGCATGCCATATGAGGGAAGCGAAAAGCGGCAAAAGCTTTTACTTATGCTTAGCCCCATAAGGCACGACCATCGCTCGTATCGCCGTTTCGCGTACGAATGTGAAGTGCCTTGAAATTGAATTGCAAATATACCGCCCCGACATACACTTGCCGGTCATCATTCATGCCATTGAGGACGCCCCACGGCTCAACCATATCAAACATCTTCGCTCTGGCAAATGAGCGCCAAACGGAACATCTTGTACACAGCTTTATGCTTTGCACGGAATGAAGAACAGCGCACATGGCGAACCGCACGCCATGTATGTACAAAGCGATCGTTAGGCGAAAATTAAATTCACCCAACAATGGTGTGCATCGTTATCAACACCGCTTGGGAAAGCAGTGCCGTTGGCAGGCATAATAATCATTGGGCGCATTGATTCGCATTCGGAGTGGGACGGGGTACCGTGGAATTGTTAATTGTATTCCTTTGTGATGGCAGTAGGCGAAGTTTTAAGTAGGGTTTTCGAACTGCATACGTACGAGATATGATTTGGCGAGAAAAGAAAAGTCTACTATGACGCTTTGTTCCGTAAAGCATGTACGGTAAGGTGCAGAAAAGTACAATTCTATAAAAAGTTCTATTTGTTGACAACAGTACATAATTTTAATGAAATAGATAATGCTTTCATACGGTACGAAAAATACAATATGATAATTCAATTTTTTTATAAAAACTAAATTTGCTCTCGTGACTGCGTCACTCGCAATATTTGCAAAGCTCTCCTTTTTTCTCCAACTGACGGTAAATTGCTTTTCTTTTCTCTATTGTTTCTAATACCGTATCTTCTCTTAAGTAGTAGTCCTTGATGAAAAAGACGGTACAAGGCTGATGAGCTGCTAACGGAAACATTCCGATTCCCTGCTGACCCAGATATGAAGGAAAGGAAATTAACGAAGAATAAATAGTGATGGAAGCACAGCAAACGGGTAAGCAAGTGGTGGTGGTTGAGGACTCAAATTAGAAAGCATGTGAACCTGCCCACCGTACGCTAGCGACGCAATGAAATGTTGGGACGTCCCATGTTGGAAGGTGGTTTTTCATTAGCCATTGTTTTCGGGATGAAAACTGTTTGCTTTTGGGATTGTTTTCTATTTGCCTTTTCTTTTCGCTTTCTTTTCCTTGCTCCAGTGAACCGATTTTTCCATTATCTTTAGTCCATCTGTGACGGGACAGTTCATTTTCGGGCTGTACTTGTGATGTACGTTTGAGCTTTTTCTTTACCGTGGAGGCCATGTGAAAGAAGATAGGAAGTGAGAGAGGGAGAGAGAAAGAGAGAGAGAGAGATAGAGCGGGAGAGCAGAGTCGGAAAAGCTGTTTCTCTCTGGTGAGTGTTTTTCAGACATCAACATCCCTTCCCCTTCATTTACCTCCTTTCCTCATAAATTTCCCCACCCTCTAACATCAGGAGCCGTAACTTAGCAATCCATGGAGAAGCTGCCGGCATGTTGTTGCTTTCTTTCTTTGTTATTCAACTTCTTCACTTCGCGTAAGATCCATGGACTCCATGGGAGGAGAGGCAGCATTTCGGCAAGGTCATTCCACTACCGTTTTGGTGGAGAGGGGGTAACACAGTAACGTGGCTGACATCGTAAAACTCAAATATTTATCTTCATAATACCGGGTAACTCGGAGTTTTTGTAGCGTTTCGCCCGTCAAAACCGTTGTTAGAGGACTTTTAGCGGAAGCTACGGCAAGCCGGTACGGCAGTACCGTGTTTATCCTTCAATTGAAGGAAAACTCCAGCGCCAGCAAAGGATTCCAAGCTGTCTGAGAGTGAGTTTCTTTTTCGTCTTCCCTTTCTTAAAGTTAGTGGCAAGTTGTGGGCAAGTTGTCAAGCGATAAAGTTTAAGATACGTGTGCACTTCAGCTCGGGGCGCTGAGATGGATGAATGGCACGGATAAAAGGATGGATATATTTGGATGGGTTGACGTTTTGACGGAGGGGGGGTAAAGTAAAATTGGTGCCACTTGACTCTTGACGATGCTTTCTCATCGTCACCGTTGGGTACGTCTTTCAAACACTCGATAGTCTACCACTAACATCGTCATGATCATCATCATTGGGGCGGGAAAGTTATCCGATTTGGTTTCGTTATTATCCTTTCCTGTCAGCCAGTTGTTATCCAACATTCCTTCGCACAAACCGGGACACTTCATGCGTGATGTTGCGCGTGTAGGAAATGAGGTTTTACCTGAAACCTTTTAAAATTAGCTCACCGTGAGCGGAGGCAAACGAGCCCATGACATAATGCCGCGGCCCGTCAACCACAGTGATTGTGCGTATGGATATGAGCGTTAGCAGCATGAGTGCGTCGGATGCCGTTTCCGCTTGAGACGTTTACACACAAATCCACTTACTTGAGGCTAACTTTCGTTAAATTTTGCGAAGAAATATTTTTTCTGGTGGAGCAGGAAATATGAGATTGTTTCCTGGAATGGCCTGATGGATTGGATTTATGTTTATTTGACTGAAGAGTACGAAAAAAGAGAGATGATATTGAACCCTTGCCTAAGAGGGACTTTATTTGTGCGGTTTCAATTCGGTCTAATATTTTGAATTTAATGTAATTTTTTTTTTGTTTTCGTTAGAACGGCGTTGGTCGCATTAGTCAGTCCTTGGTACGAGGGATTGGTCCGGACGAGATTTTGGTCCGGTCCGTTCGTGTAAAGACCGGCGCCGCCACCATCACACCACGGGGCCGCTCCAATATAAAAATTCTAACAAACAATATTTTAAGTATTTAAAATAACTTTTTCACAGTTATGAAACAACATTGAAACTTTCAATGTTAATATAAGAAAAGCTAAAGAAGTTAACAAAGATGGAAAAAGAATCCAAGAAAACAAATGAAAGTTGAATGAAATCTTTCGTTTTGTTTGTTCGTAAAATGATGAATTATTAATTACATTCATGGGTGTATTTTTATATTTCATAAAGATTTGTCGTATGTCAGATTTTTATCCCTCATTACAAACAATTTTGTTCAAGTTATTGAAGACCTTTATAAATAAATGAGGTATAATTTCAATAATTAATAGCAAGGATTTGGTTTCTGTCCATGTTTCATTAAAAACGTGGCAAACCCCTTAAGCTTTTCTTTCCTATGGCTTTGAATAGACCTTCTTTCGTGCTTTACAGTGCCTTATGATCGCGAAAGGAATGTACATAACATTCCTTTACAGAATGAGAACCCATTCCAAAGTTTTCATCTTTATGCGAGCGGCATTTCGAAGGGTCGAGGTCAAATTGACTTGGCGCCATGATTTTTTTTTTTGCCGCTGTTCTGGTCCATTTTTCCTTTGATAACTTACCCTGAGAATGAATCCCATACCAATGAAGCGCAATATAGATGGGTGGAAGTATTTGTGCACAAAATAGCTATCGAATAGTACGCTACAACCGGCATGAAAAGCTACCATTTAAGAACCATTTAAGCGCCGAAGCTTTAGCACTTGAAGGTAGAATGTAGAATGAAACAAGCGGGAAAAAATAACCTTCCCACGTCATCGAACAAGCAATGCAAGGACGAGAGCTTTGTTGAAAAAAGGAAAAGGTTGTCTGAAAAAAAAAACCCCTCCGAATAACTTCAAGGCAGCGATTTTTGTCCTATCAATACTTTCGCAACTAGTACAGCGGGCTCTTCCATATGCGCCCAAAGGATGACGACAAAAGGGAAAGCTTTTCAAGGATTAGCTTAAAAACGGTTCTCGGAACAAAAACGAATGGTTCTCTAAAACATCAAGTGACACATTGGTTTCATTTGGAGCACAATTTCCAAGCGTTCGGCTTAACCGGTTCCTTCTACCGTGGAAACCATCATCCTTAAACGATCGTCAGATGGAATTCACCTGAACGGTGGTTACCATTTTTAAATTCGTCATGTCAGGACCAACTCCCGGCCAGCTAAATGGTGAAAAGCAAGAAATATGTCGGCTGGTTGGGGAGGAACACAAAACAAACCAACAAAAACCACGCATGAATCGTTCGGATTCTTCACCTGAAGAGGAGAATTGGATGGTGAAATTTGGCGTGTCGGAAGTAGTGGCTGGCAAATGTACTGCCGCACAGCCAGCCGTACACAAAAGCGTTGCGTACACCACAGGTACACCACGCGTGTGGGAAGTGAATTTTTATATAGGCGGGCAAACAAGGGAACGGGGAGTGTTCCTGCGGTGAATACCGAATGCGGGATGGTGGACAGAAAGATGAAGTGTTCATATAACCATTTGCCAACGGGGGTCGACATTTTGTTCGGTTCTTTTGAACGGAGCACGGTGTACCCGGCACCACAACCAGGCGCGCAGGAATTGGGTTTTTTTTTGTCGGGGAAGCCATTTTATTTGTTTGGTCGGCAAAATTTGGGTCCCGTTTTGTAGTGCTGGTGTGGGGTGTGGGAGAGCCCACGTCTCGCGCATTCGTTCTTCCTCCGGTAAGCCAGATTGTGATAAATGTGACTAGCTAACGTACGGGTTTCGAGTGCCGCACTATGGTAAAGTTGTTGGGAAGAACGCTGTGAATGAATGTGCGGAAATAAGCTTCAAATAGTTTTATGTATTCATCCACTAAGTAGTATTTGTTTGCTATAATTGTGCAATGACATTCTGGTTCTTTATAACTTTGTTTTATAAATGTCAATTTGCCCTTGTTTATTTTTTTATCAAAACCCAACAGCATTTTTAAACATCACATCATTACTCTTAAAACATCGAGTAACTCATAATTATGATACTGTCTTTATATGTGAAGTAGCATTTTGTGTGTATAGTTTAACATTATTTAAAATTGTTCTGCAGAAAACTTTAGTTGTTATTTTATTTATATTGACACTTTTTTAACTAGTTTATCTAGTGGCATGATGGTAGCGGCACCAGACAATTCTAATGAAAAAACAAAAAATTAATATTGCAATTTTAAAAATAAATTTAAAAAGAATGAAAGAATTAATGAAAAAAAGAGTACAAAGTACAGTTAAATATGACCTAAATAAAACTAACTTTAAAACAAAATAAAAGAAAGATAATTAGTAGCGTTAAAATTGATGTAAATAGCAACAAACATAAAAGTTGGCAAATAAAGAAAGCAGATTGATCTTATGTCCATCGTGACGCACACTGTGGCGGTGCCGAAAAGAAGGGGCAAACAGTCGGAACGCATTGAAGCAGAATGAACCCATGAATGGCAAACCCATAGGACGAATCTAAATCGCTTAGAGAACAGCACCTTAAAAGTAACCACCTTCCCGCTCGTCCCGCCCCCTATTCATCCCCTTTCCAGCAACAAAGGGCAAAAGGGCATTAAATCTACACCCCAAAAGGGGCTGCAGCCGTGGTGCGTCGCTTAATCGGTTTCCAGAGAGGGATAGACGTTTTTCGGGCCGAGACGAATGAACCAAAATGGCCACGGAGCTAAAGTCCCAACGCAACCGAGACAGGCTCTGAGGGGGAGGGGGCGAAAGCTCGAGACAAGGCAGGAAAGCTCGTAACGTTTAATGATTTTACGCTTCGATGCCTAATGTGATGCGAGATGGTGTTGCTCCGTGTTTTCACTAACCGAACCGAACTAAAAGTCTGCGCTGGGTGAATTTTTCTTCACGAAACTTGAGGACTCATGGTGTCCGAAATTGAAACCGGAAGATAGGCAACACATACACACAAAAAACACCATGCCGAAGTGGCAAGAAATTGTATGAAAAAGTATGAACGAAAGTATGATGTACGGTCAGATGGGTAGAACGGAACAAAACGGAACTGAAAGGAACTACACCACGTCGTAACCATATCCCGGAATTGCACTTCCGGCAACACAATCGTTCAGCGTTGGTGTTGGCAAACGGGGAACCGAGCGAAACAATCACAAACGTGGCAACCAATTTCCCGGAATCCCGTTCGTGGCAAACGTGGCACAGTAAACTGTTCTAGCTGCTGTTGTTTGGCTTTTGTTTTCGGGGCCGTTTAGGGCCGGATGGACGCGGAAACGGATGGCGTTAGTAATACTCGGTACGAACCTTGACGCCGGCAAGCTTTGCCTGAATGTAGAACACATCCGGGAAGGGGGACGCCAGTGCGTCGGGCATCTCCTTTAGCAGCTCCGTCTCGACCAGGAGGGCGTGCTTCTGTTTGAACTGTAAAGAGACCAAGAGAAAGAAAGGCCCCGCAAGGGGCGAGAAAAAGATATTAAGTTTGTTTCGTCGCAACAGGAAGGAGGAAAGCAGACGAAAGCTGCCGCAGCATCTTCCCGAACGGGAAGTCGTTTTGTGAACGAACGGTGACGGAGGAATGAGTTCGTCTTTTTTTTTTTGAGGATGGATGAAGAACTGTGCCTTGAAGCACCTGTCCTGTCGCATCTGATTGCAGTGGCTTAGGGCTCGAACGAAGGTGTGGCAAGTCTGCTCCAGCGCTAGATGCCTCTGGTGTGGCAACCGCCCTACCTTCGTGTGAGAACGGGGAATTTTATTGTGGAAGAAAGTCAATATTGCTGTAACGATGCTGGGTGAATATGAAATGTATACAAAAATCATAATACCTTCAGCATCGGAAGTTGTTATGTGGCACTGGTGCTTCGCACGCCTGCAGTCAGTCAGTTGATGAAGTCGTTTCCTAAGTAGAACGTTGGTTTATTCCCGTTTAAAGCGTATAGAGGAGATCCAATGGATGGAGGGATCGTTGGATCAGTTTAGGCGGGGAATCAGATTTGCCAAACGTAGCCAATTTTATATACAGAAATGTATCAAATTTGGCTTAAAAATATAAGAACTTTGGTTTTTTTTTCGACGTTGAGCACTTATGTTTTAGTATGTCCTTGGTTTCATTACTACTTTTTTACTAATAATTTCGTTGAAGAAATGCATTTCGGGAAGTTTACACCAACGAACGGAATAAAATTGTGTAAATTTCTACGGAAAGAGCACCACAGGGTTTGCCTCTGGTATCAACTAGATGAAGAAAAACTCCCGAACATCATTGGAGATTTCATGGTGGTGCAGCTTTTACCGTGTTGAGCCGAACTGTTCGTGCAGATGATGGCACTGTACAAGACAGGTTACATGATGTTCGTACTTTCATCAAATTTGGATTGCACGATTACATCGAGTACGATTACATCGAGAAACCGATTGAAGTGCGTGGTAGTCAAGCCCTGCACTAGACAGTTCCACGCAACTCTTTGACAGCATTGAAAAAAAAAAAACAAATCGTTACCTGTGCAACAAGCGAAAGGAAGTTATTTAGCAGTATTATCCGCACTCAGTATACCAAAATGTGATTGTTATGAACATTCGCAAAGTGAATTATAATTTGTTAAAATGTTAAAGAATCGTCATTTTAATCCTACCGTGCTATGTGTCATGGATACAGTTCAATGTGTGTTAAGTATTCAGAACACAATTTTGAGAGATAAATTAATCATAACGATTGCAGTTGGGTTAAAGGAAAAGCATGCACAATGACCAATTCTATCGTTCTCATTGATGGAAGTGTACTGTACTTTATTAAATGTCGTAAACTATCCTGCCGTCGTGATCATCGTTCAAATTTGAATGTTTAAATGGCTTAAAAACTACTGCGAATTTGAAAATTGTTCTTAGTGGAAGGTTTTATAAGGAACATGACCCTTGATAAAACTATTTATTTGTAAGATACTTCAAGTCATGAACCGATAGTTATATACATTTGAACTTTTAATGAAACAAATACCACATTCATGGTTGCATCTTTGATTAAGCCCTGATTAAGCATTTGCTGCAGAATGAACTTTCATTTGTCCGATATCCTCTTAGGCCATGCAAAGAAAGATTGAGATGGTTGGTAGGCACCTCAGAGGATGCTGACTTAAAGTTGACATATGATTTATAACGCCACAGTACACAAGTAAAGGGAAAATGCTCTATTGTTTAGTACAATGCATTGTAGTTTCACGCCGCCTTTTCCTCAGATATATTTTCACTCACGAAAAAATGCTGCCCCATCTCATCAGACACATTTTGTAATATTAATCTCTTTACTAGACACACCAGCAACAACAGAAAAAGAAACCATTTTTCCCATCAGGATTCAATTTAACAGTAACATTCCAGTAGCGGAGAGAGTAGACTGTGGCATGATTAATATTTTTCCTGACAGTCTGTTCCATCTTTGCTCTGTGGACTGTCCATCCTTTTCCAGCGGGATTGCACGCGTATAATAAAAAAAGGGGAAGAGGAAAACCCCGTCAACTGTCAGGTCAGTTTCTCAAGCGCAGCGTGACAGCATTTCCAGCGTTCGAAAGAAAGAAATGTTCCATCCGGGCTGATACAATCGGAAAGGTATCATTTGGACACGTTATATTCCGATTGGCCTCTTACGGTAGAAGCACGGTGAGTGCAGCAACCGAAAAGCGGGAGACTATGGGTAGAGTATTGTGCAGCTACCATTGTGCGAAGTTCTAACCAAAATGGAAAATAAAAAAATTCCCCGTAGCAAGACAAACTAGCCACATCATTGCCGGGAGGGAGGTATTTTTTCTCTGGGAATAGTTTTTTGCTCTGTACATCAGGTTGAAATATCAAAAGTGGCAGCAAAACCGTATGCCTCAATTTGTCGCATCGAGACACAGAGAGCCGATGCCATCGTGCAGCCATGCTGCTGAAAGCCATCGGTCCCAGATTGACGGTGCCAGCGACAACGATGGCGTCCGGTGTGCGAAGAGACCGCTTTCGGATGGCCGAAAGTCTGGAGCAGTGCTGTTGCACACCCGATTGCAATCAAGTGTGCCGTGCAAGCGCAAGGGCACGGTGGCACGGGATGCTTTGATGGGAAAAATGAAACCGATCGTTTCTTTACGGTGTCCGTGTTGGCCTTTTGACCTTATTTTCGAACAGTTTTACTCGTTGCAGATGAATCGTTTCGTGTGCAAGTTTGCACAAACACTTCGTTCGTAGTCACGGGGTTCTGCTAAAAGGTTAAACTTAGATTTAACAACCGGTCAAATAGATTTATGTTTTAATCTTGAGGACAGCAAAGGAAGGATAAGGATGAAAAGTATTTAGTTAAATAAATATTTAATAGAATAAAGATAGATATCCACTAGCAATGATATCAACATATGAGTAGTTATAATGATATCTATATGACGCAATATGATATATATATTGCGTTTAAAATAATATATAATTAATATCATGCTTTTCTTGTTAAATTTAAATTGATATTGTCCATTACTTGTGTACAATACAATACAATATGTACTATAAGTACAAAATTAATGTCGGTACAGATTTACATTCTCAAACTCGGTGCTAAATCGTTGATACGTTTTAGCCCGACCGGTCCCTGCTTAAATTGCACGTATAACGAATCGTCCCATTCTCCCGAATCTCTCACCTTCAGAAAATTTATGCGTAAGTGAAAAATTAAATAAAAATTAGATTTGCGCTACGCATCGTTGAGGAAATTAATTTGGAATATTATCATCATCCCCATAATTTTCCACTGCCAGGCATAACGTGGCCCGAACGGGAGCGCGTTCTACACGTGGCTTATCTTTTCATCGAACTAAACCAATGAACATGCTGTCCATTGCAGGCATATTTTAAAAGCACACGCTTTCCTTCGGTTGTGTACCCCGTGTACCACACATTCGCACATCATTATTCGGATGTATGGACCGTGGTACGGACACGCACAGCCGGTAGCGGCAGTGGCACACTGGCGTTCAGAATTTATGACGCAATAATAATATATATATTGCACCATGGAAATATTCATGGTGACAAACACGAAGGAGGAAGGAATAATGGTACCCTTTCGTTCCTTTTCGGGTCTCACTAACACAGGAGCTAAAAATGGTGTCCACAAATGGATAATGGAAATTTGACGATGCTGTTTGGTATGCAAAACCGGTCGGTAATGATATCGCCGGTCGTTGAATCGTGCAAAGAGTATATAAATATGGATGGTGGCCGCAAGCTCACAAGAAACACGATGGTCCGGTGGACGTGGTTTTGTTCGGCCGGCACCGCCAATGCTTTATTTATTTTGTGTTCAAAATATGCAAAATATCTTTAATTACTGGTTTTAGCTTTCGTTAATGGGAATCGTTAAGTAAAGGGTGAAGATTTTCATTTATTAAAATCTATGTTGTAGAGTGACTATTTTCCCTGTAAATGACCCATCAAGTACATTACAAAAACTATGATCCTCTTTGTTCGCAATAGACATGTCTTAAAATTCGCTGTAATGTTACTATGTTGTAATTTTATTGAAAAAAGAGCGAAAAATTCTGTTGTGATTATCTTCAAAGTCGTCTATGGGTTTCTAGACGATTAATGATCTTTTCGCTGATTGCACAAATGAATGGGCAATGAAGCAAAATCGCTACCCATTTCGACAGAATGTTATGGTGAAGTAAGGCAATAAAACAGTTTTGAACATTGACCTTCGCTCAAGAAAATGTCCCGCCAGTTTCCTCTGCATGTTGTGGCGCAAAACTATTGTCGTTCTTGACCTGTCTTGATTTATCACCGGCTGGATGGAAGCATACAAAGCCAAACATTAAGAAGAGCACACAAGTACAACCTTGAATTTGTTATAGTTTTAAGCAGGACAAAGTCCTCAAAGGCAGACAACTCCAGTCTATGAGACCATGACTCCTTTAAAGTCAACAACTTATTATTTTATTAAAGCCTATCTAGAGCTATTTTAGAGATTTTTTTCAACTCCGTTAATTTATATTATATTTAATTTATCATTTAACATTTAAATGTTATCAGTTATGATCACAAATCTAGGCTAAATTAGTTGACCCACCATATTGACCCCACCACCATAAAAGTTGCAAAAATTGATCGTTTGGTGGGACCAACTCTGGAACGACAACTGTGAGCTATCTCGGGCTCCAAAGGCAAATAAGAAAAAAAAAACTTTTACCATATTTCAGATACGATTTACATTTCGTCATCACTTACTTTAAGAAACCAATGAATGTTTAAAAGCCAAAAGTTTAATATGGAATCTGGAATGGTAAGCTTTGGTCTTTAGGTCTTTAATGGCCCTTGCGGGAATATTAAACACCGATTGCCCGAATGAAATGGGACTGCGCTACGCTAGATGGTAAAGCCGAGAGCCTGAATTAGTTTCGTAAGACATCGAATAATCGGTCGGTTGGTACCAGTACCACAGTCCATGGCCACAGAGGCGATGTTGTTTGTGTACCTTTTCCCGAACGGGACGCAAAACTTACGAAACCGGAATCATCGACCACATGATTGTATGGTTCACCATGATTGCGTGTTATAAATCAAATTAAGTGAGCCATGAAATGGGCCAACCAGCAGTGTATTGCTGTGTGCTTAAGGCTATTATGGATAACGTGTGGAAATAAAAAAAAAACTCTCACTGCAAAACGAACGTACTGCACGGACAGGCGATGTCATTTGTGTTCCTGATGACTTTCACCACAATTAGAAAATAGAACAGAGGATTGTTATTATTTAACTTTGCCCCTTGATTAGTTTTAATAATCCTGTAAATGGTGTTTTTTTTTATTTAAAAGGTGAATGCAGTGTTTCTCAGCCCAACTCGAAACAGACGCCATGAATGTCAACATCATCGCTTGCTATGTTAATATGTAATATACGGAAATCATTGAAATCGACGGTGGTGAGATTCAGAGCTGTTGAGACAGTTTTGAGAAGGGCTGAGAAACACTGCAAAACGTCAACACAAAAATGAAACATTATTAACTTCAAAAACGATGCTCAAATTAGCACAATTAAGTTTTCAGATTTGTATGGAAATGTTCCTCAAATAGTAATCATCAACTTCCTGAAAGATTAGTATAATATGGTCTTAAATTGATCATCAACACACACACAAGATCCTTTTTATGCGATCATCATCATTCTACTTACCATATCGCATCGGTCCGTCTCATTCCCGGTCACGTACTCCAGCGTCCAGTTGGGCAGATCCAGCTGCATCTGTACACAGTTGGCAGCACCCTTCGCATTGGAGCCAAACGGTACCGCAACGATGCGCCTTTCCGGTTTACGGTTCGGATCGAACGATCCACCACCGTGCCCGTTCTGCTTCAGCAGCAAGTGCTGATGCTGCTGCAGCAACAGCTCACTGCCGGACGGTGTGTCGATTTCGCGCAACATCCGGGACAGCAAACCGCGCCCCGTTAGACGCACACTGTCCGGCATAAACAGTACGTAGCGCGTGGTCACATGCAGCACCGGGAACGTATCCTTGAGCGTTTTGGTGACATCGTACGCCAGGTGAAAGAAGCGCACGTTACTGCCCTCGGTGAACCAGGCCGGTACGGTGGAACGGGACCCCGAGCTATGATTCCCCCCCGTCCCAACCGACGCGGGTGGGTTGAAGATGTCGAGCGGTGGGTAGGGTAGCTCCGGTGCGATCACGAACACACTCACACCGGGTATGAGTGCCGTCACACTACCGATCGACTGCAGCAGATCGTTATCGAAGTCGTAAAAGTCACGAAACACGAACGTGATACTTTTGCGCAGGAATCCGTTCGTATGCTGCACACGTTCCTTGGCGTTCGGGCGTCCATCGGCGTCCTCCGTGAGGGTGGGTTTGAGCCGCATCCGGTTCAGCGTGGCACCGCCCGGATCACCAACCCGGTACGAGCTTTCGTAGCTAACGAGCGGGATCGAATCGGGGGCCGCGCCAAGCCGTCTCGGAAGTGCTCCCGGTCCGCGGAAACCGTCCCCACCGGTAAGCGACTCCGCCAGGTAGTGGCCACTGGTAAGGAAGTACTTCCACGAGTAGTAGAACACGATCAGGTTGAAGCAGATCATGAAGAATATGAACAGCTTCCCGTACTTCATGCGCATCTTCATGCCCTTCGTTTGCATCAGTCCCTCCGGTTGGGTGAGCGATGCGAATGGAGATGTGTGCCGTTGTTCCACTTAATGTTCCACTAGCCACTCAGGGGTGTAATGGGAGTGCAGAAAGGAGGCAAGCATCCCTGCGCTCATAAAAACATGATTAGCAATCCCATCAGCTTCGATCCCTTCGGGGCCATTTTTGGGGTCGCTTCGCTCGGTTGCGCTTATCCTACGGCTGTTCCGCTCCGTCCTAGGCTTCTCATCACACTTCATCGGCCGTAACACAGACACACGTACGTACAATTACACTACCATGGAAGGAGATTCCGAGGGTCTTTTTTTTTTTTGGTGTGTGGTTGCCTCTGCTTTACAAATCCAACCCGACCTTTGGTTTTACTTTCACCTACAGATTTGCCGATGCGAGTGGATTTGTTGTTTTGCTTTCGGATGGGGTGATTCACATGGTAATCGAATTATGGCCATCGACCGGAGTGTCGTCTACCGTTGCTTCCGCTGGAGCGAACAAACCGAACAAATCGAGAACAAAAGAATGAATGGAACTGTTTGGCCGGAGCGATAGGCAATGGTGAGGAAAATTAAGCGTTGATTGGATGAAAAGGGATGTCTGTTTTGTTCGGTGGTTGGAATGTTTGGACAAGTGCCTTCACATGCTGATATACTGTGCGTACACTCGCATGCACAAAGCTTGTTTTAGTAGAAACTTGGGGCCATTTTAAGTATACAGGCGCTTATGGTTGAATTTTCATATGCAAAATTTTAACCATAATTCGCTGATAAATCTCATTGCTGTTAGCACACACAACTCATCTATTCTAGTAATTTAGCAATAGTGATGCACTTTTATGCAGCAATGCATTGCTCTACTGTGGCTGCACTTTGCAAAACAGCACATAATCCCTCTCCCGTTGTGCTAGTAAGAGAAGGGTTTTGCAGTAAATTGCAGAAGTATTACTGCCACTGCTCTGCTAGCTACACTTCGGGCACTATCACACGCAATGCAATGCATCACAGCGAGACACACAACCACAATAAGGATGCAACCGTAACCCACAAAGGAGCACACACGTTAACAGTCCGCATGGGAAAAAGTATCCCCGTTTTTTTTTTTTTTGCTTTTGCACTCTGTCGTATCCTTGTGTTAGCGATGGTATCTTACTGGTTAGTGAAGCAAATTTGTGTTGAATCGTAAAAAGTGCGAACCCTTACCGCACTTTGCTTCACCCATCACCATAAGCCACCACTACCACCACCATTACCATCACAAAAGATTGGCGAAGGTTGGTCCGGAATTTATGGCCACCGGAAATGCGGAAGTTGTCTGCACAAGCCAACCAACGAACACGAACTGTCACTCGTGGAAAAGGTTTCTGCGTGTGTCCTTGCCAGTTCCGATACGGGTCCGACTGGGAGAACCCGAACCCGACACCGAGACACTCACGAGAGTGAGTGTTGCTAGTGTCTACGCGCTCTCTTGCGCTTGCACGGCCGACCGAGTTCTCACACCGACTACCGATGGTCTGTCAGCGCTTTATTACGATTTGTAAACAGAGAGCCATTTAGCGCGTTTGCACAAATCCTACAATGAAGCATCGTTCTGCGAGGGAGACTGGGGGCCGGTTACACCATGTGGCTTCCTTTCGGGGCTAGTGGAAAGTTAGGGGCTCTCTTAGAACAACGCTACAGTCCTCTCCTTAGGGGCCGTTAAAATGAGCGAGCCAGGTATTTGTTGAATGTAAACAGACCAAACTGCCGAAAAAAGAAACTGTACCACATGCTGGTCATCGGTGTTGTTGACGGTGGGTTTTTGCTGCTGCTTCTGTTTCAGTTTAAACTGAGGCCACGACTGCGTCCAAATGTTTGGCAAGCATACAATGTTTGTTTGCTGTGGCTGTGCAGTTTGTACCTAAAGATTTGTGTAAAATGTGTCCTACATTTTGCTGTTTAGGAGATGTGGTTATACGTGGTCAGTGTCCCATTAGACAGAAAAGCTTTCTTTGATTGATGGAGGCGCACATTCTTTTGTAAAAGTGATGGAGACGCCTGGTACTTGATAAAGTTGGGCGGTTCAATTGTTTATTTATTTTAAGTCAATAAAGATTCCAGTTAACAATTTGATTACTTTTATACTAGACTAAGATCTTATTATTCTTATATTTATTATAGCTCGCCTATATATAAGGCTTGGCGATTCTCACAAAAATTAACAACAACAAAAAATCATCTCGGTCGAACTTGTTTGTTTCAACTATAATCGAAACAAAATTATGCTAATGTAAACAGTACAAATTCTCAGAAGGATAAAAATAACGGTGGAACAATGAGAACAAAATGTCACAGTTTTGCCAACAAATGTTCGTAGATTTTTTTTAAAGTTAAAAACTAGTTTTGGTTCCACTGTTCCGCTGTTTTTAAATGATTTTATACGCTTGTACTTTTTATATTTTAACTTGTAATCCATATAATTTCTCTTTTCTTTACGTTTATATTTCTTAACAATTATTTATAAATTATATTTTAAATATCAAATGAATGAAATTAGAGTGAGAATGAAAACTGTGCAAAACAGCTACTTAATGGGTAGCATTTTAATGAAAAAATTAATCGATAGAAACAAAATTGTTGTTACAACAAGGATACAGAAGCAGATGTCTGTTAGTAACCCCAAAACAATCTCATAATATTTATGTTCTTGTTAAATATTTCTATCATGCTTTGAAAACTTTAACAAAAAAAAACATGATACGAGCACTAATTGCACGTTTGCACGCCACATATTCAACAAACAACTGAAAGGCAATAAACATTCTTATACAAAAAATAAAAGGTTGACTAAAACACCATAAATCAGCCACCATAGGTTACACATTTGTATATGTCCACATTTATTCAGTTTGGTCGCTAGAATACAGCGAAAATACATCTAAATAGTCCACAATTACAATGTACCGACGGGTATTGTCGGGTTATAAACGCTACACAAAATAATCTACCATCTGTCTCCATCCTCTTCTGATCACGTTTCCTTTCCTAACAGCACCCCTGGGCACTATGTGGACAATTGGTTGATGACGGTACGGTATGTTTTTCTCACGGCACACACACACACACACCCACACATTTGATCCAATTTCAATTGACACATTAAAGGAGGATACCATTCCAGCATGCCGTCGCCTATCCGGTAGGGGCTGAAACCGTCCGACAAACCGTCTTCGCACAATCGGGGCACATCCTCGGGCTTGATACGAATACGAAGCGAAAGACACTGAGTTGGCTAACATTGACAGTTACAAGAGTACTGCGGCGTAATGGCGGTGCTCATTCACCTTTACTTTCCGATCGCTGGAAACAGGATCGGGAATGGGACTTCGTTCTCGTTATAGTTTCTCATCGGCGTTGGCGGTCTGCAATGCAGAGAGAGAGTGAGGCATGAATCAACACATCAATCAGCGGTTAGTTAGCGGTGTGTTTGAATTGATAAATTCGTTATCGCTATCGGTTCTACCTGGGATCCGGTTCGGAGCACTCCAGCAACCAGTAGGTCGTCACGATGCCTTTACCCTTCAGTTCGACGTCCCCTCTCAGCTCTGTTCGAAACGTTCCAAATTTGTCCAGAATTTGTTTAGCAGCTTCTGACACGTGAATTTTAAGTGCTTCAAGAAAAGAATTCGTATCCGATAGCATTGAAAATCTCGTTTTTTGTTGGGTAAAATCTAGTTCTATATATACGTACGATGTCCGGTCGATTCCATCCGCGAAGCCGTGTTCACGGTATCCCCAAACAGACAGTAATGTGGCATCTTCTGTCCCACCACCCCAGCACACACCGGTCCCGAATGAATGCCAATGCGGATCTTCAGTTGATAGTCCGGTTTGTGTTTAATGGTGAAGGATTTGACCGCATCCAGAATGGCCAAAGCCATCAGCCCAATTTCGCGCGCATGATCGTGACCGTTTCGTTCCGGCAAGCCCGACACCACCATGTACGCGTCCCCGATCGTCTCCACCTTGTACACATCGTAGAACCCGATGATGCGATCGAATGTGCTGTAAAGATCGTTCAGAAAGTCCACCACCTCCATCGGCCGGCTTTGGGCGCAGAGGGCCGTGAAGCCCACGATATCGCTAAAGTAGATCGTGACGCACTCGAACTGTTCCGGCTGGACCATCTCGCCGGCCAACAGTTGCTGGGCGACGGGACGTGGAAGGACCTGGTAGAGCAGCTCCTCCGTGCGTCGCTTTTCCATGCTGAGCTGTTCCGTCTTTTCTTCCACCAAGCTTTCCAAGTTGTTTGCGTACTGTTCCATGCGGCGGAGCAAATCGTCCATGAGATTCTCGCAGAATCCTCTAAAAAAGAGGTGTAAAAGATGTTAACCGTATCTGGTGAAATTGTTCAATGCGTCCACACCGAATAGAAGCCGTACACAACGAGTGTAGTCTACGCTGTTTCAAGCTTGAGTGCTGTCTTTACTTTTTAGAATTCTTCAAGACTATTCACGTGCCGGAGGAGTATGTACGTTTTTAAACCTCAGCAGTGAATAACCTTCGGAAGAGCTTCATAAAAACGCTAAAGACGCAACACGCACAGCCCATTTCCATTATACCCAATTCAATAATACTTCATGATCAACCGCACGCTGCTCCGGATGCCCGAAAACGTGGGCCGATCGTCCGGACTGTCCGACCAGCACTTCTCCATCAGATCCAGCAAATCCGGCGGACAGTCGCGCTGGCCCACAAACGGTCTAAATGGGGGGCTCTCGTGCAGTGCCACGCGCTCCACAATCGCTTGCGGATCCAGGAACTGGCGGGCCGTTTCGTACGGTCCACCACGCACCACAATCTCCTCCAGGATGATGGCGAACGAGTACACGTCACCTTTCTGTGTGGCCGGCGTACCCGGTACGACGGTGGCGGGCAACAGTTCCGGCGCAACCCACAGCAGCTCTGTAAAGTTTAGCACTTGTGAGAAGAAAAACCAACGAGTGACAGATCGGGGCAGGGCAGGGACAACGACGCTGCCTACGCTTCTGCCGCCATTTGCGCTTACTGTTATAGTAGTTCTGGTCGCGCACGTACTCCGACGGGGTGGTCAGGGTGCGTAGTCCAAAGTCGGAAATTTTCAGCACAAAACGACCGTCGATGAGGCAGTTGCAGGAGCGCAGCTTGCCATGCACACCGACATCACTGTTGTGCAGGTAGGCCATACCCTTGACGACGTCGTGGATCAGCGACATGCGAAAGTTCCAATCGAGCTGGATCGCCTCATTCTCGAGCACATCTTTCAGGCTACCCTTGGGACAGTACTCGGTGAGGATGAGTATGGTTGGCCGGGGTAAATCGATGCAGGCACCCACGAAGCGCACCGTGTTTTCGTGACTAACGTCACGGGCCTGCTTAATCTCCCAGAGCAGCGTGGAGGTGATGTAGACCTTCTTCTTGGCCACCTTCTTAATGGCGACCCGTTCACCCTTGTAGATACCGATCGTGGTGAAAAGTTGGGCGGGTAGTTGCGAGTTGCCGGATGCTATCGAGACACGTCCAGAGTTCAAACCGAACTGTTGAAGTGAAAAGTTCTACGGGACGGAAGAAACGGAACGAACAAAAGAAGGTTGTTTAGTAATAGATAATTCCAATGTTATTGTCTTTTTCAATATTATTGTACCACAGGATGGTCCTCTAATTGCTACATTTTACTAAGATAGTTTGACTTAGTGACTAATCACTAATTCTACTTTAATCGATTGTAAACAGTTGAGGAACTTTAGAAGAATCATGTTTTTTCAATACTATCCAATTTATTGTAAATTTATTCATTAGTGTTACTTTAAAATGCTAACGCATAAGAAAACTATTTTAAACACGGCTACAGCACACTGGAATCGTCTAGACACACTTTCATCCAGAAAGCTTGTTAAAATTCAGCTTCCACAACACACTTTCCACACTGCATAATCCAACGGCATCGAACCAGCCAGCAATTGGCCAACAGAATTCGCACTGCATTGGATTGCACCGAACAAAACCCGGGTCGGACAATTATATTCAACCCGGTTTTATGATGCACCTCACCAAACCAAACCTTTCCCCACGCGGTCACTCACACCGAGTCCGTTGAATGAGCTACCGTCAGCCATTGGTGACATAAACATCAAATGAAAGTGGATGTATCGTTGTGTTTTACTTTCCCGCCCGTTTCGATTGAATAATTCATTAGACGTGCCTTTCACGGTACGAATCCCGGGTAGCAATTATAATTGAAACGATGAGCTGGCGCTTATGTTCGGGAGCAACGGGCGCGCATTTTACCTGTTCAAACTCCTCCCCCAACGACTTACCTCGTAGTTGAGCTTCTGCAGTCCCATTTTGCTGCCAAACATTTTGCCCACCTCCAGCAGGACCTCGTCCGGTCGGACGCGCCAGGACATGTTGTTCAGTTCGCTATTAAGTTTCATTTGTCTTGGGTTGTGCCAGATATTGCAGTAGTGACAGAGAGTGGGAAATGGATAAAAGCATCAATTAGTAAAGAAAAATAACCGTATTGAATGACACCCATTTAGGCCAAAATAAATGTCACCGATAGGTACTAGGCTACATTGAGGAAAACTAAAACTAAAACATCTCAAAAAATCTTTCTATCTTAAACATTAACGATAACACAAGAAAATGTACAACTTCCATAGCGTAACATTCCTTAAGCTCTTTCAATGAGTCGATAACAATAATTAGATACATTGACCCGAATTGCCCTGAAATCTCGATTCATGTCCATACGTGATACGCCTTGTTGGCATGTAAAAACGAGCTATCCGTGTTCGAAATTAGCCGGCACAACCTATACCAGCTGATGGGAGTAGAGCAAGAAAGTAAAAATATCCTCCCGTAAGCATCTATCAGTACTCACTTGCACAGTATATACGTGACCGCTGCGGCAAAGGCGGAGATTATGCCGAATCCAACGAGCCCATAAAGGATAATCATGTCTATTTTGGTGGAAAACCAACCACCTCCACCAGTGCAAGGGCAAAAAAGAGAGAAAACAGATGGAAATGGGTTCAGTTCAGAGGAGGAGCAAAGCGAGCACCCATGAGCCTTATCAACAGGGACATCATTATCGTTATGCTTGCGAGTGATTTAGTGGTAATTGTTGCTTGCTGTTTCGGGAGGGGTATTCGAAAATAGAAAGCAGAGCGCTTCCGTTTCTTACCGCCATTCCCTTGGCAGGCGGGCGATGTACCGAGGAACCCACATTTGGGCACATCGGGCGGTGGACCTTCCCGACCACCCGGCCAATGAATCTTCTTGCCCTTGACGGGGGAGTATTCGCTGCGTGAAAGAAAGGGGGCCAAGCATTAGTAGCGTCTTTTTGGGGATGGGGATGTGTGGACTCCGTTACCGTGTGATACCGTAGTAGTGTGCCACCACCTCAAACCGGCCGGTAATCGGATCCAGGTCGAGGATGGAATAGTCAGCATCACGATCGCCGTTGTCATCAATCCGCACGTGCCCCGTGATACCTGCAATGATGGATGTGTAAGACAGTACCGCTTTTCTCGCCTGACGATGTGACGAACGGCACTAAGGTGCAACTTACCCTCAAAGTCGCGGCCCCACATCTTCCGCGTAATGGCCGTACCGTCGTGTATATCACCGCCCTCATTCAGCGTATCATTCAGCGCCATACCGAGCAGGTAGACACCGTCAAAGAACGCTCCGATGAAGAAGTTAACCTCTTCATCCTCCACGAACGTGTAGTTGTAGTCGCTTTTCGCCAACGATCGTACCTTCTCGGCAAAGTACTGATAGGTCGGGCTGGTCGGTTGCAGCAGCGAAACGCGTAGCAGCGCCTCGTACGACTTGCGCGCCTTAAAGTCATCCTCATCGCCCAGCTCCCAGTAATGGTCACCCCAGTAGGAACTTTGGAAGATTTCCACATCGAGGAACGTGAAGTCGCCCCGCGTCATGCCGAGTGCAAGCGCCGAGAGCATAAATTTGCGCACCAGGGAACCCCGCACGGAAAGTATTATTACTGCGAAACACACGGAACGGAACGGAGGGATTGGGGTTTGGTTGACTAATTAGTGCTCCCAGCTGACTGCAGGAAACAAATCGTATCGGGGTGAATAAACTGTGCAGTTTTCTACCGGGAATTTGGGAAATGGTGACAGTTTCTACGAACTGCTGGTTGACAGAGAATGTAATTAAGCTGCACATTATTGTGATCTGTTTGAGATTGCCATTCGATTGATACAATTTAAACTGGGTTGCAGATAATATTTTTTTCTCAAATGTTTGATAAAGTAATAATATCTTATGTCTTTTTTGATCTGCCACTACTGTATTCATAGTTAAATAGTTGATCTAAATGTCGGAAGAATGGGATTGACTAAAGATTTAAACCAAGAGTTATAATATTCTCACGATTTTGCAGGGAATTTCAGGACCGATTCTAAATGTACGATGAATAATTCACGACATCACATCATCATCTCATGCTCTGCGAGCAGAATTAGGTCTAATATGAGCATGTTTTAACAGGATGAGAGCCATTTGTACGATAAGGTTTAAATTGAATAAGAAAAAAACGAAGAAAACAATTACATAAATACTTAATGCAATTTACAATTACGAAATACTTGCTTCACACAAAATCCTATAATATTTACTTCCTCGTGTCAGACATGCTTAAAGATTTGTTGATTGATCGTCTACACTTGAAACTTAACTTTTATTCACGTGAAGCGATTAATAAACGATCGTCTAGCCGCTAAAGAAGTAACTTCATGCAATAACTTCAAGTAGTATTAAGTTGTACACAAAGTTAGTCTGAGGCAAATAAAACAGATCACAAACACACTCCCTCTCAAACACAGCACCAAACTTTAACTTTTTTGTTCAGAAGCGCACAGCCCCACTTCATCGATTTGATGATAAGGCAATCGATCGTTCGCAAAAAAAGGCAGAAATAAAAACCTTACCACGAGCATACATGCTGGCATCCTTCAGGTAGGCATCGATGTCCTCCTCCTCGTTACCGTCCAACTCCCGTACAAACTTGAGCAGCTCCTCGTCCTTCAGCCCGTACTCCAGGTTTTTCCCTACCGTCAGTGAAAACAGATCCGAACGGTCGATGATGAGTGCGATATGGCGCCACCCGAACTGTCGGAAGATGCTCGAGAACACCAGCTTCAGGCGGCACTGGCAGTACGACATGCGGGTGAGCGTTTGGTAGCGGGACTTATCCTTGAACATGCCCTACAGAGTTCGACAGGTGCGAAAAGGTGAATCAGAAATAAAATAAACCTCTACCCCCAACAGGGCAAATAACCGACGCCGCCGTTCCTCCTTACCGAGCTATCGTTTTTCCACCTGTTGCTCAGCCGACCCAGTATGCCGGATGTCACCGAGAGTTCACCCTCGGAGGGTGGCTGTGGATGGAAGTGAAAGAAAGTGCAGAAAAGAAAGGAAAGGGACGGCCAGCACGGCTTCTGTTAGCATGATTACAATGTTTCACACGGAACGGAACGATACCATCGATATCGGATTCGGACCAAACAGAACGTGCACGAGTCGTAGAATCGCTAGCAAGGGAACTATAATTTTCTTCTACCAAGCTGCTTCTTCGCTTCTAGGGTGCAGCGACCTGGGTGCACAGGTCAAATGGGTGACCCGATATGGTCACTCGGAAGGTGGTACAGGTGCGAGCAGGGAATAAATCTTACTTCAAACTTGACACCTTTCGCTTCCCCCTTCTTCTCGCCAGATCATCGTGCGATTGGTAGTGTTAGCCAGCTTTCTTTGAACTCGACGTCAATGCCGTGCCAATTAAGATGCACGGGACGTTTGGTACGGTCGCGGAAAAGTGTTGTAAGTGAGCGCAGTTTACGAGTTTTACACGTACTCTAAACGATAAAACTGTCCAATTAACCTCGGGAACGGGTGGCACCGAGCAGTGCATTTAAAGTTCGCGTGAAAAGCAATGAAGGAAGGAAAGGTAAATGTTAAAACATTGCGAATTGGGATGTGCTGAAGAGTGGTTTAAAGATAATTTTCTTTTAAAGATAATGTACCAAAGGGTGTTATAGGTATAAGAGTTGTACGAACGACAGACGTCACACTGAAACGAAGGTTTTTTGTATGGAGCAACGCTTCGTGTCCGTCGAATATAGCGACTCTAGTATCTACAACATTTTCTATTGATCATATCAGAGTGAGTTGAAGTCGAACCTCAAACAAAGAATAAAGATCAATATCTTGGAGGCGAACACGTCCCTCCGTGTAGCTTAGCTGATCGCCAATGCCACGAAAAAGTTAAAAGTAAAGGAAGTGCCACGAAAATGTTAAAAGCTGACATTCATGTTTTGTGTGGCCCTTGCTAAGGATGAGACCGTCAATGCATTTTTTTCTGAAGGTTTATTAGACATCAGATTCATGCAAACTTAATATATTTAATAATCATTATTTGCTGTTCAATGTTTTAATGAGCGTAATTTTATTCCAAAACCAACATTCTTCAACGTCTGTTGTAGTGTTTCTGAACCCGTTTTCGATTTTTCTTGCTGTTTTGCGTTAAATTTGTCATCAGGAGAAGAAAACTTCAACAATCTTGAGTGGCAAACTTTTGAGTGCTTGTCATCACCCTCTTCACAAAAAAAAAAACCCCTGTGCCATCGGCTGAGCTTTAATTCTGAGACGGATGCCGCTGCACACGTCTTATTTATGTATTTATGCGCATAAAATTTCACATTCATATGGTTGCATATTGAGTTGGGCGGTGGGAGGGAAACATTTGTGTCTCCCAAAACCCAACCCTATGCATGCGTTGCTAAACGGTTGGCGCATTCCTTTTTGTTTTAATAAAAATAAACGCTTTCGTACAGTTGAATGACGATAGTAAAGATGCGGATGGAATCGTGCCCGATCGTTTTTACGTTCCAGCCGGCCGTTTCCTTCCGGACGGGTGATGAACTTGAAACTTGGCGTCCGTCTGTGTGCCCACCACACGACAGCAATGTGATGGCGGAACGGAAAGAGAATGGATAGAAAACAAAACAAAAAAAAGCAACGGTTCGCAATCATTCGAGCATACATTTCTGCCCCATTAGACTTTACTTATCCTATCGTCCCCGGCTAAAGAGGATTGGATTGGCAGCGAAGTGCAACTGGAAACAATCATTCTTTGGCGACCTTTCCAACACATCACTGCTGTCGGCCCGGAAGGGAATGGATGCCATGATTGTTCGTGTGTTTATGGACAAATCAAAACGAATCCCATGGACGTTGTCTTCGGGCTTTTTCTCTTCGAGATGGAAGCATCAACGCAATTCCGGTCCGTCGCTTGCATCACACCCCGCTTCCCTTGCGCCAAGGGAACGATCGAGAAAATTAAGATGTATTTATAGAAACTAACACAAGTTGATTCTCTTGCCAGAAGCTTCGCTGACCTTCCGATTAGAGGAAAGCACAAAATGAAGAAGACATACCCAAAACGAACGACGAATGATGTTGACTGCGCCACGCGACATGATGACATTTAATGGGCATTAGATAAAGGCCGTAGGAATCACTGAGCGGACCAATCAGGAAATTATCCGGACCGAATGCTAACGATAAATGAGCGTCCCAGCGCCATTCCAGGGACGGGCCATTCCTTGCCGGTCAAAGCTGTACGAAACCAAGAATGGGCGAAGGCGACATGGCTAACCAAACAAAATGACCATCGCGTGGGGATGGCGTATTACGAAAATACATCCAGCGACCATCCCCGTTGGCCAGTGATAGCAAAAACCAAGGATCAAGGCCGCCGATTGCTTAACGGTAGATTAAACCTCTAATTGTGGTGATTCATTAAATAAATTTGCTTTTCAAATAGCTCTCTGCTCTATCCGGACGGTGCAGTTACTTGGCATGGGTGATCCGACATGCGGGGTCACTTACCTGATCGCCCATGCCGGTGATGATGGGTGTGTTCCAGTAGTCGGCTAGCTGTGCGACGGGCTCAAGCGCGAAGGCACAGGCAGGTCCGATGAAGGCGATCACGTTATTCTTGAAGTGTAAATCGGCCGCGAGCCCGGGTGATTTGGAACCGGAGCAGGTAGCGTAACTGAAAATGGAGGAACGGTAGAACGCAATGTAATTGATATTCATTTCCGAGCAGCGCAAGATTGGTCACATGGTTTGATCGTGTGTGGGACGGAGAGAAATTAGATTCTCGTGCCAATGTAAAGGACATTTAGTGGAATTGCTGTTAGAAGGCAAGCGGAAGAGATGATTTAGCATTAAATTGTAAAAGTATCATTAATGGTTTAAATATACTTCTCTTCTTTTATAACTTCCTTGTTCTCATTTTGTTTTCCCTTGTTCTTCTTTATATTCTTTTTTTCTTCTCCTTCTTCTCCTTCTTCTTCTTCTTCTTCTGTTGTTTCTCTTAGATCAATTTAAGATTTATTATTGGTTAAACGTTTCTCGTTAGTGTTTCTATTTTCTAGATAGTATTTCAAGTTACGAGTGAACTGTTTAGAACCAAGTGAACTGTGAGATACTATTGCGGTGACTGATGCAGCCACCACAGTAGCATACGATGATTCACTGAAGGGAAATTGCAGTAATAAATATAAAATTCTACAACCCCGGAGAGAATTGTTTAATAATATGTTGTTGTACCATAGGTATCTTCAACAGTCATCTTCCAAAGATATTTTGTTCTTAATTGTGGTTCCTTTTAATCATATAGTTGAGGCATTGAATCTTATCAACCTTTTCAACTCTCCAATTATCTCTAACTCAAGATGATTTGAAATTATAAAAACCACGTGGATACATTGACACTTCCCAATCAACCTTTCTTTTGTTCGCTAGTTTCAAACTGTTCGGTTGATGACAGGAAAACAACTCATAATACACTATTTCCTCCATGTCTCACTAAGTACACGGTAGACCTTTACTAGCGTTGCTTAGTAGTTATCATCAAAAGGCATTTTCGTAAAATCTTGTCACATTTCTTGTGTATTGTATATATTGCATAAAAATAGTTTAATTGTTACTTTTATTAGTTTACGGTTTAATTCTTACGTGACGAAAAGACATTCAAAATTACCGAAGCTATTTTTCATCAATTATACCACCATAAACTTTTATAGATAATAACCACCCTCCGCCGTGGTCAATGAATACTCCATAAAAACATAAATGAAAAATGCAAATAAAACGCAAAAATAGTTTCCCAAAACCAACCCTCTTTCAACGGGCGTTGATAGCGGTCTGTTGCCCCAAAAAAAAAACACCAAATTCGAGGAAACCGACGATGGGTCAAAATGTTCTTGGCGAAACGTCGTGACAACAAACAAACCGTGCTGCCGGGTAAAGGAAACTGCCATCATTTATTGGTGTCATTTAATTGCCCTGCAGATATGGGGCTAAGCATAAGAGGATTAGCATCCGCAAACTTCTGCCCACCCAACACTCAACAACTCCGAGGCAAACGGTTTGATTGGGGTGCTTCGAACGTGTCAGCTGGCGGTGTTTGCATGCTCCACGAACTGGTCAAACAAATCCACTACAGCAGAATGGGGGGAACCTTTTCTTTTTCGGCACGGTTTCTTGACAAATAGATTTTCTTTTTTAATTTTCCGACCCGCTTTGGCGCCACAGTATTTTTGTGGATTGCGGGGCAGAAAAATGCCAAACTGCCTCTTATTGTGGCAGCCGAGTCGCAATATGTGTTGAATAAAGCAAGGAGTTACTCGTTTCGGACAGGGATGCGTAAAAAAGAGCCGAAGGACGACACATAATTTACATAAGTATGCTTATTTACTCCCCCGTTAGCGGCGCAAGATGACCTACAACTGTTCCGCTGGCAAGTTGAAAGAATTTGAAGGACATTTTGGGATAGGCAAAGATGGCAGGAGAAGCTTCCCCGAGAAGCGATTGGGCCGGGTCAGTATGCAAGTAAAGAGCTTCCGAAACGTCTCCGGCGATGTTGCTAATCTCATGCCGGAACTTTCGATAGGACGCATCCCAACGGGCTTGTACATCCTGGCCTGTCAACATGACGACTGTACAGACGAAGCAAAAACGCCTTCACTATCGGTGTTACAGACATAGACGGTGGCCGGTATTTACTCATTACAAACAGCTCACGTTCAACGCACGTGCACGTGGCCGGTGCTGATGAGGCTTGTTGCATGTGATCGTTTCAGCACGTCGAGCGCAGCACTCGACAAGGCTCGAGACTGATACGGCCAAAGTCTAAGGGCCGGAAAAACAAAGCTGAAATAAAAATCCCAACCTTAGGCACGCATTTCAATGTGGGTTATCTTGATTAGGCGTTTGAGCAACTACGTGTTGACTTGATGCAATGCAGAGCTTTGAGATTTCCGGAAAATTCGTCCTCAAACATCTTGGAGTTGGGAAGCAAGAACATAATCAACACCAAAAAAAGGGAAACTTTTTAAAATCATTGCATTCAATGAAGTCTGGTGATAATTAAAGCATAATAACCTGAGGTCTACCAGGTAAGGTAGTTGTTGTAAATGTTCCGAATGGAAATGAAGTGACGTAGATTGTTTAAACTAAGCATTTTAGTTGCTTTAAGACTAACTAGTGCTTTATACTTTACAAAGTACGTAGTAAAAAGAAAGAGAAAGCCAAATAAACGTGTGATAACACGTGTGATCACTGATCATTTCAAGTAAATTCTTCTGTACGGAAAGATTAATTCCTTCAGTTCTTACTCTCATCTGTTCGTCATAAATCAATCACAAATGGAGTAGACTACTTTCGCCACTGATTATGGGAAGACTCTACTCTACTCTACGCTACTCTTCTGCGGAAACAGATGAAGTCTTCAACGTCTGACTGTCATCCCTTTACACTAGTCCCATTAGAAGTCAATCACATTCTTCGACGATCATCGGAAGTACACTTCTCCCTTATGTAATTTGAAGAATTCCTCAACTTTCCCACGATAGCGAGCCGAAAGTCAGCTCACTTTGTGGATAAATGATCGCCAAGAGCATGCTCCCACAGTACTTTTTTTCGCAATAGATAGTAACTCAGTCCCTCGAGATAGGTATATTAGACCTGGCAACATAGCACAGCACTGTTAGTAATCAAAAATTATATTTTATTCAAAACAAGGAATAAATTTTCCACATCGTCCAAATTGTAAGCTTTCAAGAGAAATTTTAGCACAGTTGGTCCAAGAAATGTTTGATTTGCTTATATGTTTATTTCTCTGCTTGCATATCTATTCAACTACTTCTTTGTAGAGAATCAATTCAATGATAGTTTTTATCAATTAAGCATTTATTGTCACTTACCTTCTCTGCACCTTGCTCAGCCGAACGTTGTGTATTTTCATGAGACTTTGGTTGACCAGATCCAGCGCTAAATCGATAGCCGGCCCACAGCGTTCCAGGTCAAACGGTGAGTCTGTGTAGTACGAAGGAGCATCGGGACGAAAATTTAAATACAAAACGGCAACTTTCATCCCGACTCCAGCAACGTGTAACCTACCGAGATGCGAAGCCATCAGCACACCTACATGGTACACGGTGTAATTTTTATCGTCATTGATCGGTTGTATCTCGAGGTTGCTGAGGCTGCGTTTGTGTACTCGGTCGTGCATGGGACGGCTCCTACCGATGGTGGCGGACGATGGTACTGCTGCCACACTGCCATTACTCGTGGAACTCCCCACACCCGGCGACTCGTCCTCCTCAAGGCTGTAATCGTCCCCATCGCGATTCGTCTCGACCAGATTGCTCAGAAGCTGTCCAAGTTCGGTATCCTCCACCGAACGCTGCACGCTCGCCCTATGGTCCCGGGGGTGTGCCGTGACCCGTGTACCGAAAGCCACGCACAACAAAACAACGCACAGTAATGGGCCGAAATTTAGTGACGCCCTGGTTCTGCCGTGTCCTGTGCCATCCATCGTTGACGATTGTCGCCGCTCCCTTGCAAGTGTTTGCACCAGCAGTGCCAGTTTGTTCCGTTCCCCGGCAAAATGAATGAAAAGGACAATTCACGGCTTACAGGGTGCAGCTTATGGACGTTGGTCTCGGTGATCCGACCCAACCGCGGAAGCAGGGTGTGTCATCGTTGGACGATAGTCGTTGACACCGCGCTCCTTCTTGATCGTCGTCACGCGATAATTTACGTCCCGTTGCCATTTTATGTGGACCCGCGCGTGCTACAAATGTGGCTCATTTGCATGTCGGTGCAAGTACAGCGAGTAGTTATTTAAGCGAATGAGTATCTTATCCAGCAGTATATTGCACGGTACGTTAAATCGGCCGAGTTGGTGCGAGAGTGGGACCGGTTAAATGTTTCGTCTGCGAAGCGGACGCTGTTTTTTCACAGCCAGTTGGTCGATTTTACGCTAGGATTAGTTTTACTCCTCCCTCACTGATACGTATCACATTCCATTAGCATATCGGACAAGTTTGGCGAAGAAAAATGCTTCAGGCTGTATGGTTTATCGGTGGCGATAAAGAGAAGAACACTAATAAAAAGTATTTAAATAAATTGTAACAGATTGTACGTAAGATCAAGCGAGCGTTAAGCAAAACTTAGAGCGAAAGTGGGCCTCTTTATTTAGCCGTTACCGATTATGCCGAAAGGGCAAGTCTACCAGCGAAAAGTCTATATTAAAGAAACTTTTGGGGAGTAGAAACTTGAGAGCCCTACCCAAAAGGCAAGGGCAAGGAGAGTTTGTTCCAGTCACATAATGAGAAAGACACATGAAGATCTAGTTGGCAAAGACCTTTTAATCCGACCGTTGGTGTTAAGCCGTGAAAAGTTCCAAATACTCATTGACCGAACACTGTAGACTATTGTTGTTGTTTTGGATTACAAAGGCTTTTTAGTGTGACTTCCTTTCGTCTCTTGATTATAGAGTATTTACTCAAAGATCTAACATCTTGATAAAATGATTAAGATGATACAGCTGCAAACTTAATATGAAGAATTTGTATAATGAATTAAGATTCACTTAACCTTTAATTTTTGATATTCAACCATGGAGTCGAGTGCTCAAATGAGAAAGTTAGTTTCATCAACTTTTGAATCTTTCCATACTTAAGTGGAACGTTTAGAGGTAGATGCGGAGTAATTGGGACAAGAAAAAATTGCTATATTGTGATCAAACTGAAACTACAATGCTATATGAAATGAATGTTTTTGCAACGGATATATCTCATGCCAGGCAGCTTTGCTAATATGTGAGTTTCAAAACAGTTGTACAGAATCCATTACACTTTCCAAAAGCTCGAGAAAGACGGAAAGAATCCTTATCTACCTGCACTTGTTTGGTTTTAAACTAAGAAGAATATATAAATTGTTCGAATTATACCATTTGGTTTAGATTTCATTGTTTAGAGAGTACTTAATTATGTAGAACTTTAATAAAAATTGTTGTACACCAATAAAAGTATTTTACCCTATTTAATAAGCTAAAACAGTTAAACGGAAATATGTCTTTAAGACAGGAAAATATGGTAGTGGTGACAGCCTTTATATACTTAGCTTCGGTATTCAAAAATCCATCAGAGCTAAATAATTATCTCCTACCAAGTACTTAATTATCGGCAAAAATCTCAAAGTGATGACAGTCAAAGACATTAGTAGTTTTGCAAACATGAATTTCTAATTGCAGATACGTAATGATTTGCCTACAATAGATTTTATCCTTCATCTCTTCATCTCTTATGAAGTTCATCTACTCACGGTAGATGGTCCATCGAGTAAAATATTTCGCGAATTACGATCAGAAGTGCGCCATGTGTCCAATATAAATTTTCATCAAAGAATTTCAAGGATTCTGGAGAATGGTTTTAGGTAGGAACAGGATAATGTTAAGCTCTTTCTTTCTTGGCGTAACACGACCTACTAGGTCATAGCTGGCTTACCAGACTTATTTTACCACGTAGCCGGATAGTCATTGCTTGCTACGGGGGATTGGTCCGGATGGGATTTTGGACCGGTCCTGTCGTGTGAAGACCGGCGCTGCTATCAATACACCACCGAGCCAGTCTCGGATAATATTAAGCTATATCTGTTATATTTTTCCAGCTCTAAGTTATTTTAGTTGACTTTTATACACATGTTAGATAACACATTGCATGAATAACTGTAAAGAATAAATTTTTTATGATGTACTGTTCCGTTTGAACTTCAGTGGAATTGTCCAAGTGATGTTTGTTTACGCTCAAACAATAAATATATCTTCTCGCGTCAATTCAACAGAATAAACAAAGCTCCATAAAACTCATCACCTGTCGGTACACATTTGTCTTACAGTCTGTGACCACGCGCTACACATCGCCTACAATCGCAATTCACTATGGTCATACAGATGCATCCGTCTTTTTTGCAGTTGTTGTTATATCATTTCATTGCAGTTCCCTTTTGGCACCCGTAAAATGGGCACGTATTCAATGTTCCCCGCAACCAAAACCGTTCATCACGCGCACACATTGAAATGGAGAACAGTATATACACACATACAGCACGAGGAGGGGGGTGACAAAACTTTCCTCCCTCGAGCAGTACAGTTGCATCCGCAAGGAAGAGGGAGCCTGTGGACATCCGGCGAGATCATCAATGTTCGTATCGCGTTAACCGGTTCACTTGGGCGACCTTTCACGTGAACGTGACCGACCGCTTTTTCGGAGGAACGATGGAAGCACGGAGACAACCTTATTACCATCATCAGCACCATCATCATCTGCTAAAAAAAAACACACACATCGTCAGTTACGATGACCGCCCATCATAGTGGTTCTCTTGTCCCATTATTATAAAAAAGGAGCAATATACACATACACAATGTGGCCACTTGTTGCACTGCACAGTGAAATATGTTTCTCATTTTGGGTCGCTTCCGACCGGGATGGTTAGTAGTTTTGGATGGTCACTCTCATACCATCCAAGCAGCACGTCCCATTGCAAGGGTTTCGGAACGTGGTTTCGTTTGAGTTTGGATGTCTTTTTTTCGCTACACTGCTATCACACCGCCCATCGCATGGCTCACTATGTTATCCGATGTGACTTCTCGTTTCCTTCGACTCCACAATCAGAATCGTACATCCAATTTTCGACAAGATGGCAATTTTAAAACAGTTTCCACGTATAATTCCCCCTCTTCCATTACATCACGGATTGAACTGTTTATTCACACACAACTTGTCGCTCAGTATTCTATTACAAAACAAGGAATAAAACATACATTCTCCATCACATGCACGGCTCTGATGGAAACGAACGTGACGAAGAGTGACAATTTGACGGCTAGATTACTGGATTACTAGATTTGCCTGATCGATTGGCAATCATCACAGCCTTCTCACATTGGAACCGTGCATGCGGAGACGGGTGAATGTGTTTGCGGTTATGATACACGACTCTTCGCCGATACCCCCGGGGGAAGTTTTCTTTCGCATTATCAAGAGGGGAGGGTTTATTACACTTTCTCACCCCGGCGACAACGGATACTTTTCTAAGACATCGTTACCTTGAAAAATGACTTCCAGGGTAGCAAGGTGACACGCAAACAAAATTATCTAAATGCACTGATTCGTTGGTAGGCGATCCGGCACAGTGTACGCCCGTGTAGGCTTGGTAGAATAACACCCAACAACAGCATCTGCTACGCGGAAATGAAACTTACGCATGTTTAACGCTAAAACTTTCATTCACTTAATATCCTTTTCTTTGTTGAGATGCTTAACCACACTAAAATTATTTCAAATCCACCTGGTAGTGACCTACCCACGGTAAACGGTGACGCACAGTGAACACAACGATACACTAAAAGGAACTGGGGATAATCAACCGGGCAAACAAGGATACTCCACGTGGTGGCACCGACACCGATAGTATCCTTCGACCGATTGAGCACGCCGTCCGATAAGAGGGCCGCTTTTATAGGACCGTACACGAGCACACCCGAATGTCTGACCTCCCACCGAAGCAGGACGACGACGACGAAGATGATGATGGTGCTGACGAGGACAGCCATTTGTTGCACATGCGATCGTGAGGCTGTGATTTCCCATCCCTCACACCTTCAGAGGCTATGCCGCGCGAAGATCTAAGCAACCGGCTGACTGATTGAATGACTTGGGGGGGCTAGATCCAGCGGGTTTTTGCACAGTTTCATCTGCCAGGGGGTTTGCTCACATCGCTAGACAGGGAATATTCGGTGGGACGGGGTGGCGTCGCGTTATCATTCGTGTGCCGCGTCGTGTCATTATCACTCCAATCGAAACACCAGCTCCATTGCCTTCGAAGATGATTTGAAGCGCTCGGGAAGGATGTTTTCCACTTCCAGCCACACGGTACCACAGGTGGTGAATGATTCTACCGCGTGCAAACGCGGATAGTGCAATTTTATGCTCGATTACTTCCAGGCAGGGACGAGGAGTTCGTCTAGCGTGGATTTTTTCATGTGATAATCAGTATCGGTCGGCTGTCTATTATTGTCCGCAGAACCCTATCCGTTACCCTGACAGCTGGACAGGCCATTCGATGGTGAAACGTCGATAAGATTTAGGGTTTTTGTTTGCAACGTTGCAACGTTACACACTTTTTTTCGAGTTTTCGGTAGATGATACCTTTTCCTTGAGTCATTGGTTCGGCAGCGTATATTTGATGCTACTTGATGGAGAGAACATGGAGTTTGAATTTAAGCGTTTTAAGAAAATCTGAAAATAGGTCACAACTCTTGAGATTCTTGAGCTGTTTGATCCAGAATTTCCAGAATCGTCTTTGGATGTCGTTGCTAAAAAAATCACTTAGCAAGTAATTCTATACCTACATCTAACTTAAAATCAGACAGCAGTGTTAACCTTGCTAATAAATCCGGAATTTCACAGGAGTGACCTTCAGGAGAACTCTTTGGAAATTTGTCTTATCTTAAGCAAAATGTCAGCATTGAGAACAAGATTGATGATAAAGTACGCGCTAGGCTGCAGTCTGCCAACGCGTTATTCTCCAGTGGGAAACTTCTGAGCTCTGATCTGATCTGTAGATTACCAGTAGCTATTGAAGCTGCTACTCCGAATCTCACATACGCGTTTGACATATGGACATTGTCCAAAATTTACGAAACCCTCTTCGCCACGTTCAAAAGATGCTCAGAAGGAATTTTCAGAAGGGCAATGGAGGAGACGCTACAATGACGAACTTTACGAACTAACAGCTCATGGGACACCCGTAAAGCGAATGGTACCGAACTGAGATGGAGTGATGGCGTTGATGTGTCCGCCAGAAAAGCCGCAGATGAATAGCATTGGAATAGTGGATTGTCGGCGCGATTTAGAGTTTCTTTGACACCAGAAGAATGAGTCAAAAACTAATTCTACAACAAACAATTCTACTGTTCAAGAATCCCTTCGTAGGAGGTCTAAAGTCTTCTACATTTTCTTCTTATCTATTCGAAACGACGGAGTATAGAAATTATATCTTCCTATGACTGGTTGCACTACGTTCATCCGTCTATATGCAAAAGCTTACCTAAACTCGACATTGCCTCTCGATTTCTAAGATTCATATTGGCGGAAGGCCACCAGTGACGATACACAAGTGAGTTTAAATATTGAAGTCACGGGCTACTCGATATTGAGCTACAAAACTCTTACCAATTACGCACCGTTACATCATCCATCATAAGTTGTGCTGAATATGAAGAATGTGAAGACTACACCAACAACAACAAAAAACAAATGTCAATTTTTACTAACACAGTGATATCATTTATTTACGTGAAGCTCTAAACCGGAATAAATAAGGGAAAAAGTACATTAAATGATGATACGCGTGCATCATGAATTTTACATTTCTAGTGATAAATAAACTACCCTACCACTGCAGTATGGTACTCCCATAGGCTTCATGAGATTAAAAACGAACCACTCCATGTGGTGTACTGACAAAAAGGTGTGTAAGACATGACTAATAACTAATATTGCAACCGGATGCATAATTGTTCAGTGATATTTCAGGTGCTTCACGCGCACATGCTTCTCCCGGTCTCCACGCTGGCGAAACCTTCGTTCGCAATGCGTACAGCCGTACGGTTTCTCGCCGGTGTGTATGCGACGGTGATTCTTTAGTGCATCCGCCCGGTAAAAACGACGATCGCAGTCCTCGCAAGCGTGGCGTCGCTCGTTCCGATGTATCAATCGGTGCTGATAAAATACGGACCCAGTCAGGAATCGCTTGTGGCACACATCGCACTCGTACGGCCGTTCCCCGGTGTGGCACTTGCGGATGTGATCGCTCAGATCGGGACGTATCGTGAACCGACGTGAGCAACCCTGCACGCTACAGGCGAACGGTTTTACTCCGTTGTGAAAGCGCAGATGCTGCCACAGGTGGCTCGACTGGGTGTAAGTTTTGCCACACTTCTCGCACAGAAACTGCCGGTAGTTGTTTAAATCATCCCTCTCCACCAAACGTTTGACCGTGGACCGTTTGATGGTGGGCGATTTCTCTGCCTCACGACTGTCACCGTCGGGGCAGGCCGAAGCATGATGGTTGTGGCGATGGTTCAACAGTGCATTGATGTGATTGCACGTAAACCCACATAGTTCACAGCTCAGCCACAGTACGTCGAAGTCTTTAGACTCCATTACTATGACCGCGATCCGGCGAGGAAAGTAATGATGGTTACTGTAGCGATGTTCGTACAATTCGGGCAGCGTGTAAAACGGTGACAGGCAAACGTTGCAACTATACACCATCCCCACGTTCAGCAGTTGTGTTGCACGAACATGGCCATAATCGAAACACTCCGCTCGATGTTCCAGTGCCGCTTGCAGGGTGAAAATGTTCAGCTTGCAGAAGGTGCATGTGAACCCGGACGTTGGTGAATGATGCGCCTCGTGATAGAACAGTGACGCATGGTCGGAGAAGCAAGCGTCACAGAATTCGCACAACAGTGCCGTATTGATGACCACGATACGCAGCTTCTGCATGAACGCTGAAGTTCCCATGGTCTCCACCACGCTTGGTGAGTTGCCAAGCATTAACTCCCAGTTGTAACGGACGCTATGGGTTTCGTAGAGCTTGACATCCTGGAAGATTTCTCCACAATCTATGCACTTTATCACGATGTCGAACGTGTTTGGGCGTGTGTAAGGTGCGACAGTTCCTTGCGTCTGCAGACCGGAACCGGGAAGATTTTCTTTTTCGGGATGGAACTTGGTAACGTGTCGGTTCAGCCCGGTCATGTAAACGAATTTTCGTTTGCAGTACTCGCAGGCGAACTTGTTTTGGTTCAAAGTTCTCGCTTTACTTTCCGGGTCAGATTGTTGCAGTATATTTTGCCATCCTTGAGTATTTTGCATCAGCGCTTGAGTTAAGGCAGCAAGTCCAATTTTCTTTTTCACATTCATCGCGCGTTGCTGGGTGTGCTACAAGAGTGAGACGAGAGTGAAGAAACGTTATAAAAAAATGCTAATACTTTAGTGCTGTAGTAAGCATTCAAAATACTATCTTACCATCGTTTTTAGTGGTGCTGAACAATTGCTTTCTTTCCAACACGGAACGATGCGCTAGGAACTTACGACTGACACCTGTTAGCAGCTGGGTGCGAATAACTTAGGTACGGCAAAATTAGGGTAAGCAAGCGCAGACAGAAAATCCGCGCTCACTACGATTGTTCGGTTGCCATGGATACCGACCAACTTCTGCACTTGTTTCGTTACGAAGCACAATCCGTTTACAATTGGTAGTTGAAAATCTGTAAAAACCGTGTACGCCTTTTGCCACAAGTACGATATCTCTTTGGCGACATTTAAAGCCCTCGGAATTCGCTGGGAAGACTCAGTTGGGAAAGATTGTCCGGGTATTACAATTAAACGGTTGCTATTGATTCTGAGCTCCGTAGAATCCAGCGAGATTTACATCATTAAAACGACACAATGGTTTGGTTTGGGAAGCCTTTTTAACTCCATCTTCCCGCTACACTGAGTCTTTCTGTATATCTGAGTGCAGCAAATGGCACAACAGTTTGTAGCTGTTGGCAATGAAATACACATTTAATGCACGTTTTACAATGGAATCATTCGCAGTGAGACGACTAAATGACAATCCCAATAAAACGAAACTGTTCGAAAAGCTATGATGTGCGCCTGCTGGCAAGTGTAATAAAACGGGAGTAAAGTCGGATTACAGTTCTCCAAGGAACGGGTGAGCGAATATCGAATGCAGCGGCACTGCTATTTGAACCGGTTTTAACGTTTTGATGACTTTTCTTTGTTCGTGCTACATCCAGCTACGAGAAGAACGTTGAGATTGGTTATTAGATAATTGAAAAAAGTATGTGAAATTCAATTGAAATGCTTGTATGCTTTAAAAGAACATTGTGTAATGTATTGTTGAATGATGTTCTCTGAATAATTTCACTTTATTGAGTTACTCTTCAATGAATAATTGTTAAATAATTTATACACTTAATTAAGTTTTGATCTGTAATCGTATGTCCGCTTTCTTTTGTATCCATCCGCAATCGGGATTTGACATAAAAGTATTGATGAATGTAGAAAAAATAACCCTTCCAATATCTGTCCTTTCACGGTCATTTAAAGTATTGCATCGTTAGTTTGCGCGCAATGTTGCACACAGCGACGTGAAGTGGAATAGCACAGCTGAAGATGAAGGGATGATAATGCTGGAGAATGTGAATGCGATGTTTTGGTTCGCTTATCAAAACGATTTCAACCGCTTTTTTGCGCACATTGAATATTACGGAGCGGGTTAATGACAGTGTGCTGCCCTTCACCACATGCCCGAGTCGCTCGATTCGAAACCGAAGTAGTACGCCAAAATGGTCGCAAACGCGCCAACGTTACCCGCCAGCGTAAGAAGACAGGCGCCCCATTGAATCTGGAAACAAGGCACGGTAGAGAGATACAGCATTCAGAACGATATGTGAAACAGCACGAAAAACACATACCACTTCTGCACGGGCCAGAACAATGGGTAGGGCGAAACTGCTCATAACGATACCGATCGTAGCAAACATTGCGTTTGCTGCACGTGCAGGATCTTCCACGTTGTTTCGCTTTGCAATCATCGTCGGCAAGGGACATATTATGTAGAACAGTACGACGAAAATTGGCCACCATAAGCTGAAAGGGAATGGTAATGAGTTATTATAAATTTACGCACATTGTAATCCAATTAAACGTGCTCTCACTTGTACGCTGGAAGTGCACAGGCCAGTATAATCATGGCCATACCGATGGAGCCTAGCATGGCTAGCATTACGATTCTGCAGCAAAAGAAACGAAAGTAATATAGAACCATTTACCAATAAAGAGATATCTTATCAAAAACAGCAAACACGGAAAAAACTTACACTGAGCATTGTTATGGTGGTTTTGATTATTCATCGTCAAGTGAATCCAGTGAAGGACGTAGCGTGAAAGAAACAAGAAAAATTCACTTCATTTAACAAACCGCTTCAACTGTGAAATGATAGGCTTTGCAATCAGACGAACAAAAGCATTGGATTCGTTTTTCACAAGTAAATTAAAGAAAGAAAAGGATTTACCTTTCAGTGATTCTGCCATTTTTACTCAGATGTTTCGTTTTGTTCTCCTATTGTTTTGGTTGTGTTGACGTTCTTGGGAATGATTTGACGTTTCGAGCAGGACTGCCCTGTCGGACTTGCAAACGTTTTTATGGCAAAGTACAGCCGTTATTTTTTTTTCGTTTGGAATGAAATGGATATGTTGATAAGTGCAAATTCGGGTAGAAAGTTTACGAGAATGGTAATGAATTTCGAATTAAAGATGTATTCAACTAATCAAAAACACAAGCTAGTTAAAATGAAAGTTTTCGTGCACTATTTAAACGTTAGCGAATTATTGAAACTTTTCTCGCTATAAAAACATTATCGCACAAGCGAAACGAAGGCGATAAAATTGTTCCTTGGGTACCGTACCGCTGCTGTCAAATTGTTGAATCAAACTGCCGTTGAACGTTTCGCAGTTTGTTGTGTTGTGTTTTCGTTTGGTGGTGCCTCGAGTTGGATTGAGCTAATTCTGCCTCGAATAATGGAGGAATCGAGCAAGGTTTGGTTTGGAAATCCATCCGTTTTATAAGCTTCATTTAGTACAAAACTTGCTGTGCACTTTCTTTCCGCAGGTTCTTGAAACACTGAAAAAAATTGGTGCTATCGATGTGCGTCATCTCTGGATCATTCACGCTGAATCGTTTCGTGAGTTTTTCGAATGGTTTACACAAATTGACGATGAAAATCTCGTCACAGATTTGTTGCTGAAAAGGTATGTTTTTTTTTTTTGTTGGGATTGTTCATGTGGGACAATATATTCCTGCAGTAATAATTGTGGTGCAATTGTTGGTGTATAGCTATGAAGAACTCCTTCGTAACGGGACCGTGTTGGATGATGAGATATTGGAAGAGCAACTGAACGCACTGAACCAGGTGTACGTTAACATACTCGATTACACGGATTGCGATGTGGAGACGTTAGACCAACAGCTGGAACAGCTTGTCGAGTTGGAGGAAAAGTGTGAAAAGCTTCTTAACGGTGCGAAGAAATCTAATATTGCTCTCACGAAGGAACTGTCTGAGCTGGAGCGGAATGTTCGCGAACAAGAATACGTGCTGGATAAGGTCGCATCGAACAATATGGACATGGCCAGACAGTTGGAAGAGAATCAACAGGCAACCCAGCAGCAGATATCGGATTTACATCATTGCTACTACCAGCGAGTAAGTGTTTAGATAAATAATAAGCGTAGGGCAAACTGCTGGATGGTTTGGTTCCATTTATCGTTTTTATTTTTAGCAAAATCCGCCCATATTCATCTATCAGATGCCGATTGAACAATTCGATGCAAAGGGCGATCAGTTTCTAAAGTATCTGGAGATGTACGTGAAGAAGCATTTCACTGTAAAACGGCTGGATAGCTCAAAGTCAACCGATGATGTGGATAATCAGCAGGTGATCGATGAGCTGGAAGGCATCAAGATGCGCCTGGACGCGGAAGAGTTAAAGTTGCTCGAGGCTAAACGAGAGTACGCCGGGGTGATGAAGCTTGTTGATCGGTTGCAGGATCATAGCTGGTTGCCGATGAAAGTATCCGCATTGAAGTGGGTATTGGGAAAAGGAGTAGGCATTGGAAAGAAGTTTAGTAGATACCTATTCTTTTCTCCGTAGGAAACAATGTCTCGAACTGAAGAACGTAAATGATCAGGATCTTTTGAGGATGGATTTGTTAAAGCACGAGCTGGACACGCTTATTCGGCAGGTGAACGAACTAAAAATTGAATCAGTACTGTACGAGAACAATCGCGCGAAACTCGATCGTGCCGTCAGTCGGCTGGAATACATACAACCATTAGACGAAAGTATCTCCCGCCAGCTGATGAACGCCGAGTTGCTATGGATACTGATGCAGCTTGATTTGGAGAAGATGCGCGATTGGTTCGATAATGCGGACGAAATGAATGGTGAATCGAAGCGATGCTTCAAACGTATCGATGCGATGAAACAGATCGAAAAGAACTCACTACACGAGGAAGTTTATAGTGAATATTTGGGTCCGCTATCGGCACTAATGACACAGGAAACTGTGGGCAATGCAGAAGAATCCAACCGTGGAATGAAAGGATGTCTGCAGCACTTTTCCGGTCTGGTGAAGCGTCTTTCGAAGCAGAGCGAATCGATTGCTAAAGGAAAATACCATCGAAAGGCGGATGAACTTTTGAAACAATTGTATGTTGCAATACGTTCATCACAATAATTTCTTTCTAAGTGTCGATATTCGTTTTTCTCTTTTAGGACCCAGCAAGAGACGTTGCTGTCACGCTTCGTGTTTGATGGACCACTAAACTATCCCCAATTCTACTGTCAAAAATATTTGGAACGGCTTCAAAAGCTCGGATTCGCTTTAAGTCAACTGGAGCGAGACCTCCGAAATATTCGGAAAGATTTCGTACAAAATATCGAAGAACCGAAGGTTTGTGTATAGAAATCCCACTGTTCAAAGGGATAGATTTTTAACGTCCATTTGTGTTTTGTCTTAATTGTAGCAAAATCAAAAATTTTGGCTATACTACCAACGTTTCTGGATTTGGTTCTTAACGGAACCGAAGAAGGTGGCCTTTGCCATTAAGGAGATAACGGCCGAAGCATCGAAAACGGCTAGCTACAAAAGCATCTCTGGTATCAAGTGCAGATCGATTGGCAACGATAGCAAATTTTAGAATGTTCAATTATTTGCGGTAAGTTAAACCGATTATGTTTTAATGTTCAAGAAGTTGAATGATGTAAAAAGTGCTGTAAAAGATGGCGATGTAATATTTAAGTGAGTTTGCAAAGAACTCCAAGAATAAATAACACACAACTAAACATGCAGCACACAATTGAACGCGAATAATCAGAGGTGCTAACATAATCATGACGATTAATCTTCTTAAAGAGAAGATTAAAGTCAAAAGAAAGAAAGAAACTATCACATTTGTGGTTTCTCGTGTAATGAAAAGGAAGACTGTATCTTGGAAATTTAATTTTAAGAATAAGCCAGGATAACATATAAAACATATAAAACCATGTACAACTAACGAATTGTTTCGGATTCATGATGCACAGCATTGAACAGTAAATTACTGCAAATGGTACCGATGTGCCCTAAGCTCACCTTATCGCAGCAGAACCGTATTCGATTTAAAATATTGGTTTTTATTTGTACCATAATCCGATTGTAATCCTATTTTTGCCTCGCTATCGCTCTAAAGCGATTGACCGAAAGGGGGGTTTTATGGGAGTTTTTACGACTATCGAAACTAGCTACCGAGCTTAAGAACTGGCGATTTGGTTTCGGGGCAAAGCTAGCGACATTGGCCACAACCCGTTTCGTTTTACAAGTCAGTGCCTGCTGTTATTTTTACCAAAACCGTCGTCTCGAGCTACAACGTCGTCTTCTTTCCGACACGCGACCGCTCGAGGATCGAATTATCCCAAAACCGTGCCAATCTTACGGGCTACTTCGAACAGCGTGTGTGCGGGAGCGCATGTGACCCCAAAAGGAAAAGAATCTAATACTATCCATGGAAAAATAGCAAAAAAAAAAAAACACACACACAAGTGGTAAAGGGATGCCGGAAAGAAACGGATCCGTTTGTGTTTGCTGTTTTTTTTTTTGGCAGGTCGGTAGTGAAACTAAAATTGACATCGCATCACAAACCACCAATAAATGCAAATACCGCAAACCGGTAAACCCACCCGGGGTGGGTGGTGGGTTGTTGTGTATCACATCTCCTGAAATGTGCGCCGATCCGGAAGGAAGGAGCACAAAACAGAAGCACCCGACGACGAGTCCTCGGGTCTCCTGGGGCGGAATTGCGTTTGAAGCAACAATTCTCCCTCGCAATGCATGCGCGCACACACCGAACGAACGGATTCTTTCGTTTTTTTTATCCAATTTGAATAAATTCGTATTTGTATGAAGAACGAGTGCGGGCAGCGCCCGGGTCCCGTCTGTTCGACTTTTTTTCGTTTTGGGTGGGTAATCGTTGAGTTTAAGTTGAATTTCGCGAGAAAAACGGGTTCCCGCTACGTTCCCTCTGGTTTCCCCATCTTTGACCCGTTTCTTCCCGGTGGTCGATGGGGTTAGCGTTCGGTACGGCATAAACGGCACGACATGTATAACCCTTTATGGTGGTTCAACTCCAAATAGGAAAACTGGTGAAACCCAACACGTTCGTGTGTATGATCGCAGTTGCGCTCGAGAAAAGGTTCGTATTTAGGAGAAAATGGGAACGGGGGTTCAAAACCGCTAGTTCGTCGAATTGTTACGGTTATGGATAGGAGTTTGAAATTCGAATATATGTATATGGCGAAAGCGAACGAGTGCTGTAGGTTCGTAACTTATGGTTTTCAATCTTTGTGTCGGTGCCATTATCTTAAAGCGTTCGTTCCGACAAGTAAGATGATAGTTGAAGCAAACCAGAAGCCATAAAGTAACACTTACTGCCGTAAGGTGGTTGAAAAGTACGAGAGTCGCTGTTGTTGATGTAGGTTTTACCAATCGTTCGCTGTATAACATGTCATATTTTTAAATTTAATCTATTGTATTATGTAAATTTACCTTTAAAAAAAAACTATTAAACATTTGTTTTTCCCCATCGAGTAAAATTTCAGTTCTATTTCATTATTTACACTACATCAACCCCCTATCCAACGCCGCAATGCTTTCACCAAAGCAAACTTGCATTAATGATGTTATTTAGTGTTACGTTATTGATGTTGCACTAATTGCATGCATTTACATAACGATTGACAGCTAGGGTTCGAGGTGATGGGTAACAACATCCGGAAGTGAACTTCACCCGCTTGTCCGCTTGTTTTTTGTTACCAATTCGCACGTGTTTACCAACTAGGGACAAAAATTCCCCGCCTGAAACACGCTACTTGTTGAAGGAAAGGATTACTGTCGGCCGGGATTCATTATGTATGCTAATAAAATAATGTTACTAATTCCATCTCCATTCGCTTTGACGTGTCATTCGTCATTAGAGCGCGGCACCGGGCTCGGGAAGTTAAATGGTGCGGATATCGAAGGCGATTGGATCATTCAACCACACCGGGCGGGTGGCATCATTTTTATCCCACATGATTGATTTGCTGAAGGGAATTGTATGATCGCTGGTAGAGCATTAATAGGTGCTTGTTTTGTTATGAGTGTATCGATAAAGGTATCTCCGTAATTTAGATTCATTCGATTGTTGGAATTGCAGGTACATTAGTGTGTTATGGAATTGTTTACAGTACAACGCGGAAGGCAAATGGTGTGCGCTAATTAAAACATGTTAAAAATGGTGCGGATTTAATCGTAATTCAGTTGAAGTTCCCCGGGAATAAATTAGGAGAATTAGTCCTGTAGGTTATGGGATTTATGGACTGTGGATAGGACAGGGTTTAAGACACATTGAGAGAGTCACTTTAGTGTACCATATCGCATTACTAAAAAAAAGTTAAAGTTATTAAATGTCGTAAACCCCAACTGTGGACAATGAATAATACTCACTAACCCGTTGTTCACCAGGGGTTTTACGATGAATTCACTATTGTGCAGCAAATATGACAGTCCAATTTGCCGAGGCTCGTTAGTCATGTCATTAGAATTATACCAGACAACCTATTGATGTTTATTAGATTATTCGCATGTGCAGAAGGGCACTATGTATACTACATAACATTCGGGATCAATGATCTGTAGACGACATACCCCAAAGGATCTTTGTCAAGATCTTAACAGTCTTTGGAGTACTGTTGTCTGTATGGTTCGAAAGTAGCTTTAAATTTCTTAAGTTGTCTTGTCGAATCTGAACTGGGAATTTAACGACTTAGATTAAAACTTAAGCATTGAAAGCATTCGTCAAAATCTAATCTCATTTCAATTGGATTTATAGTTTGTATGCAAAGAATTAGATTTAACAAAATAGTTAATTACTGCGTTTTTAAATTATTCTCGACCTTGCAGGGTAGTTTACTTGGGCTCCAAATTAATTTTCTCCTCGATCCCCAAACCGAATCCTAAACAATTCCTTCGCGAAAGGATTGGTCTTTGGACACATAAAAGTTCCATAAAAAAGTGATGTAATTTGTAACATGTTGAATATTTACGAGTCTATTTCCCTCAAATTAACTGGGAGTGGTTCACGTTTGCCTATCATAACAGTTAATACGCCTTGAAATACAATTACCGTTTTAATGAGTTTTCACGCGAAACGTGGTTAATATTTATAGACATTCGCTGTATTTTTGTTGCTCTCGCTATATAAACCCTATAAATTGTCACCCTAACTGTGGTGTGTGACCACAATTTGACTCGGGAAAATCACCATCGGCCACCGTTATCTCAATGATTGCAAGAAATCGTTCGTGTGTTACCAATAGCCATCCGATCCGGCTCCAACACACCATACACACAAGGCACCGGGAAAGTTCATCTTCCGCCCGGAAGCCAATAACCGAGCAAACCCGAAAACCATTGGATAGTATTCGCGCGATTTAATATTATCGCTTGGCCAGGCAGTGCGCCGGGCGCTTCCGGTGTCGCCCCACCACCACTCCACCAGTTCATTGAATATTCATTATGGTCAATTTTTATTAATAATAGTGTTTGGTGGTGGAGGTTTTTTTTTTATTCTCGCTGCTATGTGGGTATGGGAACGGGGTATCGGGGCTCAATATAGCTTCCGGCGAATGACATTCCATTTACATCTTACTTTCTCCACTTGGCCACCCAGGAAAGCGGGACGGCAGGTCGGTTCTATTGGCGATGATGATCCCCCGGTAATCTTTTCATTCTTTTGGCCAGAAATTTCGCCACCCACATGCTGCTGGCCACTTTCGTTTGCTGTTGATACGCGTGCGGTGGCATGAATAGGAGCAAAGTGTATGTGTGTGTGTGTGTGTGTGATGGCAAATGAAACGGACGACGTGGGGTGAAAGTGAGATTTTATTCTAGGTTTGGAAGTTGGGAACGCACGGCGGACACAAGACCAGACACACACCGGATCGGATCAGGCGCGTATGCATTTTGCTGTTGTTTTCTTACTGGAAAAGGTCGGTTGGTATGAAATTGCTTTGGGGCTAGGCACTGGTTCGCTGATTGTAAATCAGGTCACGCATTTTCTCACCCTCTGCCACCGCCACTGCCATTTCCTGCGGGAATATGGTTATCCCATGAGGAGGGAATTTTCGGTACGACGACGTGTCCTTGGGGTAACGAAGATACGGACAAAAAAAAAAGAGGAAGAGCATCGAAACGGCCAAAAGTGGCCAACTCATGGTTCCGTGTTTTTTTTTTATTTTATTTTGGGAGGATAAGAACTGCCGTGCCTGTAGCAGGACAGAAACGTGATGAGATGATGTATTAGATTACTGCCAAAGCCTAGAAAATGATGATACTGTTCCTAGCCTCATTCACCCAGCGGTCCGAAAAGGCGGCCGCAAGGCGAGAGCAGAAGACGAAGAGTTTTGGGATTGTTTTTGAAGAAGGAGAATAGAGATAAAAAAAAACACACACACCTAGTTCCTGCCAGTTCGGTGTGCCTGGTGTGCACCCGTCTGGCGTTTGCGAATGATTGCCATTTTGTCGGCACACGGCTCACGGGTACGGGCCCGATTTCGGACAGCTACTGAGTAGCTGCGATGGATTTTCGGATATATATATTTTTTTCTGCCCCCGACCGGCTGTTCGTTCCCGGTTTTTGGGATGTGAAGAGGAACAAAAGGGCTCTAATGTTGTGGGTGGAGCATCCTACCGCCTGTTGAAGGTGCGGCTAGGATGTTTTACCTCCGCGTGAAGTTCCAGCTCCAGTAAAACTGGACGGGGAGGGGGTAGGGGACATCTTTGACGTGAGCGAGCGATAACGAGCCAGGAAACATCCATCAGGAAATGGACGATTTTGCAGAACGAAGGAAGAGAAAAAAGCGATTTAACTCTTGAGGATTAAGTAGAGTTTCTTATGGAAAGAAACAAAAAATTATATCATATTTTGATAAAAGTTATGGTAAACACAACAAACAGTTTAATTCTCAGTGCTGTTTTACTAACAAGAAGAGTTAAACAAACACAATAATTAATGGGGATCTCTTTAACGAAGGATTTTGTGCAGACATTACGGTAACTTTTGTATTTTTAACTTAGCAAAAATCGGATAAAATCCCTTTTATGCATAACATTATAACAAAAAGAAAAAAAGAAGAGGATTTTATAAAGCAAAGTATCTTTAAAGTAAGGTAAAGATAATGCAATAGAACAAAGAAATAGGAAAGAAAAATAGAATAAATAAAATTCTTAAAGCAAGATAAAGAAAACGCAGTAGAACAAAGAAAACCACCAAGCAATGGAATGACAAAATGTACTAATCTATAATAAATTTTATAAATATGAAGTAAAAAAAGAAGCAACAAAGGGTTTAACAAAACATAACAAAACACGTGCCAAATGTGAAAAATTTCCCTTCCAAACCGAAAAAATAGTAACTCGTGAGAGTACGGAACGCACCATCAAACATACGATCCTGGATCATTCGTGCGTCCAGTGCAGCTGGCACTCGGGTAGTAGCAAAAACAGAAATAGAAAAGAAAGCATCTTCTACACGCCCGCACATGTCCGCACCGGGCACTTGGATCTGCCTCGAAAACAACAACGACATTGTTGCGGATCTCATCCATCTTTGCGCAGCAGCTCTCGAGTGCGTCTCGAAAGCGTTAAGCGTTGCTGCTGCTGCTGCTGCTGCTACTACTGGCTGGTGCTATCAAACCAAGTGAAGGCAACAAAGTGAAGTTCATTTAATCAAATTTATGCAAGCTGATGAAAATGTTCACCAATTTTATCGCCGGAACGTGTCCTAAATTGCGAATTGTGAGCTTTGCGTCTTCGTGTGTCGGGCCGAAGGGATGATGTTTCCCCGGCTGCTGGTGGCTACTGTTGGCAGTATGTTGGCGCTGTGCGATGCCTAAAGAGATCTACGGATCGAGCAGGAGGACCGTGTCTACCGTGCCCACCCGGTTCTGGAGTGGTTCGGTTCGAAACGTGTTTAGAAAGCAATTACTGGAACTTTCACACTCCCTTCCGAGTCCGAGTGTGCATGTGTTGACGTCCATGGCGTTGCGTAGAGTTTTTCCCGGGTATGTGTCGGAGTGCGCTTGCCGAAAACTCTGGTGAAGTGCGGATACGTTTCGGTTGCAAATGCACCCGCCAGTCGGCTGATAGATGTGCAGCATCGGTCGGATGACGATGGCTCAAACGCTACGAATGACTTGTGCATTCCCGTGCCCTACTCACAACCGGCAACAGTAACTTCACGTACTCGGAGCCCGCTTGAGATTACTCGCCGGCGCGTAAGTTTATCTCGTTGCACTATTTTGAAAGTATTTAACTTTCCCGTTTGTTCTTTGCTGATTCGACACTGGTGCACCATTTGTGGCCGATCGAAACTAGCCGCATCGAAGGTGGGGTTTGAACTTTAGATTGATTTGCAATACGACTGGCGGTCCGGGACTGTTTCGATCTGTATAACTTTTCGTCTTGGATGGTTTGTATGATAGATGCCATTAGTATCCTTGGGATGAGTGACAGTTTAATAGGAAGAAAAGAAGTAAGGAAGCTCAAATTTCTGGAAAATAGCTCAAACGTAATTGTTTATCGCACCAAGCTCTCCAAGTTATGTGGCATTAAGATCACTGTAAGCCATGTGTTGCGGCACCGCCGAACTTATTCCTTAAAGACCGTCTTTTCTGTTTTCTGATCTTTATTTAATAAGTTGTTTTAATCCAACAATTTCTCCAAATTCAAACATAGTTCGCATATGAGCGTACTATCGCAAAAAGAGGCCGCTTCCTCTCCGTTCGCTCCTTTTATTACATTTGCAGGAGAGAAGAACCTGTCAACAGTGCACTCAACCTACTCTTGTGGAGTTTTGTTGCTGACGTTTACCCTCGCTATTTGTTAGGTTCCAACACCATGCCTAGGGGGATGAATGAACGTTCCAGACCTACAATATGTTGTGGGTTCTAGTTTGGGTTGCTAGAATGTACCCATTGACCATTGTCCATTGAGTGGTTCTCAAAGGTGTTTATTTTTCTAGATGCTCTCGCAAATTATTACCTTTCCGATCTCAAGTACAAATGCAAACTTATGTCAAGAATCTAATGATGTTGACTTCCAGCGAGTAACGTACGCAGTAATATGAACATTAAACTGATAGTGTTTTTTTTAAATTAAATTCTAGGTTTCTTAATGACGAGATTGACTCTTCAGGCTTATTAAACCACATGTACACTAAGTCTAGGGCTCTGCGGATAAGCTTCTATCTTCGTAACTAGCGCATCAGATGAAATTACGGACTGACCCCTACGGTTCGTATGACAAATAGGTTCAATGAAGTCGTGGAGCTGTTTTATATTTGGTTGTACTCTGTATTTCTGTGTTTTAAGAACAGCCCTCATTTGCTTTTAATTATAAGAACTAGCAAATACAGGCAGTCCCCGAGATACGCTATTATAGCGGACCGCTATAACCCGGAATAAATCCGCGTATCTCGAATTTCCGCGTAAGTCAAATTCGGGAGTAAAATCGTTTCTACTTCAAAGTTAGATAGTTGACTTCCTTCTCCGCACTTAATTTATTCAGCAAATCACGCTTCTTCTTATAGAATATATTAAAATAAACTAAAAACAAATGTTTGCTATGACAAAGAAAGCTATAGTAGACCAATTTAACACCTTTTTGCTTAGTTTTTGTGTTATAAACTAACTCAGCTGTCAAATTTCCAAAAATCCATTTATCTCCGAATCCGCATATAAGAGGAATCGCGTATCTCGGGGACTGCCTGTATTGATCTTAGATAAGAACCCAAATCTAGCGTAACATAAATATAGAGATCAGAAGTTGTACAAAAATCAATTTTATTATATAACGGTGGGAGGAGAAGGCTACCACCTTGGCCTTCGCCGTGTGAGGGTCCTCGAAAAAAGCTGTTTAGCAGGAAAAACAATGAATTATGACTCTAGAGAAAGTGGTTTGCCACCATCCCACTTCCTCCCCTCCCCTCGCCTTCCGGTCAACATTTATCAAATATCTTCAGAAACAACCCCCTCCCCCCACCCCCTCCGTTCAACCAGTCTTAAGTGACAGACAGTTGTGGGGCTCCATGTAACCACGCTTCTTGCTTCATATTGTTTGAGAGGCCACGAAGCTGCCCCCCCTCTTCCTCGGCGGTTTTTTCTAAAATTTTTTATGACACCACCCCCATGAGAAACTTTTTTTTTAAATTAGGGGCGCCAACTATTATTCCGCCACGATATTTCCAATTCATAGCATAATAAAAATGATATTAGGTAATGGTTTTAAATGTTAGTTACTTAAACAGTAAACAACTACGGTTTACCATTACCATTTCGTAGTAACAATGTAGCACATAGTTGGCCGGCTTTATTTCTGCGGTTCGGTCCCATCCATCCGTGGTTAGGTACACTGCAAGCATGACATTCATATTGTGCCTGTTTCCTATTTCCGCTTATTTTGGTTAACCAAACCGACGCACAAGCGTTACCACAATTAAATGAAATTTTCCCTCCCTGCACAAATGTTGGTATGGCGCTGTACGACATCTGGTAGTCGGGGACGCGGGCAGCTATGCAATCGGATCGATCGACTTAAATCATGTCATCAAATCATGAATCAATAAAGAAGACTCAAACAGAAAAAAAGGAATCATTTTTGTCCTAATCATAATATTCGTAGGTGTGCTATATATATATATGGGGGTATATGGGGTGGATATGGTATATGGGGGTGCCCATACATCAAACACGGCTCCGTGCGATTGCATTTGCAAATGTTTGCCTTGCGTCAATATATGGGTACGGCTGTGTGTGCATTAGGAAATGGAATATAAATTTGGGATTTCATCATGCATGCGATCGGACGATAGGCAAACTCTGCCACTGCCCGGTATTATTAGATGCGTTCCATCCGTTCAGCGAAAGGCAAATACTTTAAATTTACATTTAACCCACTACACCGGACTGCACCGGGCCGCACTGGACGTGAAAGCTCCAAGTCGGTACTGAATTTGTTGATAGTCATGTGCGTGTGTGTGTGTGTTGGTAATATATTTTGAATAAATTATTATTGCTACTCGTCCGCTTTGGTTGCATTATCGCTTCGGTGCACTTTCACGGTGTCACTCACCAAACGCACCAAACTAGGTGAGTGAACCGATGACCGAACAGCCAGACACGTGGCAAAAAAGTACTGTCGATGTGCATTAAAGGTGGTACATTTTCATACCATCGCGCCACCTGCATAATACAAACTATATGCGCGTGTTTGCTGGTGCTTTGTTGAATGAATGCACTTGTGCGGTACATAATTGAGCGGCAGTTGTTTGGACTTTTGGGATTACAGATCGCTCCTGGCGCGTAATGACTACCGCACAACCGTTCTCGTCAGATGGATTGTGCACTTGTGCGTGTGTGTGTGAGTGTTCATATGGATGTAACATTTGTACAGCAAAATCTGACAGTTTATGAACGTTAATTATGATGGTGAAGTGCAAACGCATCGTTGCGCACGAGATGCAGCAGTGATTTTGCTCCATAATGAGCAGGCGAGAGCTGTGGGATAATGAGGGCCAGCCAGTATATCATACGAGTCACTGCCAATGACAGTTATAATCAGGTGCTGGGGATAGCTCTCGAGTGGGGCGTGCGGTGGATCTTCCAGTAGACGGAGCTTAAAATCGGATCTTATTAGGATAGATTCACGTCGCAGCAGCTTGCCATCAAGCGTCGATTATTACCAATCGGTTTGATGCCTAAAATAGTTTACATAGTTGCAGTTTGTGTGATGTGTGTAGTGGTGAGTCTTTGGGGTGATACTGCTGCAAACTGTGCCATAGACATGGCAATTTGGAAGTAGTTGGGTAGCAAGAATACCGTTTTGTAACATATTTGGGTGAGTTACATTGACCCACAATTATCAAGCTTGGTGCGTTAAATTAAGTTATAACATAATACTGTTGATTATTGATGTGCATACTGAGTAGGACTCCTTCAAATCTTACTCATGAACGAGCTAATTCGAATATCCACATAGAATGTATATAACTCACTTCCGATTAAACCTATTGACATAAATTATAACCACAAATGTGTTATAAAATGCATGAGTTTTAACTAATTTGCAGCGACTTGAAAATCTTGAGTGTGCTCAGGGGCGAGTTGTTATATTCATGGGTGAGTAAGCAGTCACCGGAGCGAGTGGTCTAAAGAAAGCGAAGTCACACGGTCCCCGGGTTAGGATGGGTGATAATTCAAAGGACAACTATTAACTAATAGATTTACCCAAGAGGAAAATACATGCGAAATTCCGTAAAGAAACCCCCATGCACGCAATGTTAATATCGAAGAATAACTCTTCATTGTGTCAGTTTAAGCAACTCTCTTACTCAGCGTCAATTCGTCTTAATGAATTGTCGTTCCCGTAACTCAATACAGAATATAATTTAAATACATTGTCCACAGAAAGAGTTAGACTCGAATGTTTTCTTTCTAGTTGTCCAGATGTTTGTAAACCTACAACAACAGATCGTTTTAACAGATCGTAGCACGTCTTTTAATTTTAATTGAAGAAGTTCATGAAAGTCCATTAAATTTAAAGACATACAGATATGGCTCATTCTCAGCATTTTGTTATGTTTTCTCAATTGGACTCAATAGTTCGACACATCACGTAATAATTATTTAACCTTTTATCGTGTTATTAAACGTCTCCACTGCTATTCATTTTGCTTCGACATGTAATAGTGACACATAATTTAAATGGTTCCCTTTTTGCCAGCCACCAGTCACGTATGTAACAATCTTGATTTCGTTGCATACAGATGAACTGAAACTGAACGGACATTAAACTTCTGGTGTGTTAAAGTGCGGCGCGGATTAGCGTTCCATTATGTGTTGCAATTTATACGTAAGATTGGCCAGATACTCATTTCTCAGTTGACGTTAAGCTTGCTTGCGTTTAAGTGCAGGAGAAATACAGAGAAAAAAAAACCGACAGACTCACCGGTCCAGGAAAATTCTTTTCGTGCTATTAAACGATGAACCCCGGGAACACGGGGGTTTTTGTTCCGTTCCATCACTCCGTACCGTCCTTTTCCACCATTTTGTTCGAGAACCTGTTCGGCGTGAAAAGGAGTTTAATTTTAATCCTTTATTATCGCATTATCCAGGGTTCCAAAGTTCCCCAGCCACCGTTACCATCGCGCGTACTTTATGTGAGAAAGGCACAACACACAAAGAGAGAAAAAAAAGGAAAGCTTTGGCTTACTGACCGGTGCCAAACGGGAAGTTTTCCATTCCGGGGATTTGTACCTCCGTACCAACGCGATTTTTTCTTTTGTTTCCTTCGGTTTACCCGGCACACTGGGACAAAAGGTAACCGGGGCCGGCCCAGGTGATGGCACTGTCGCATATTCACCGCAAAACAATCCGACTGAAAATCAGTGTTCTGTTCCGCCTTGGTGTTCCGTTTTTCGATACCGTGTCCCGAAGCGTTTGTGTAACGCTGGTTGTACGATGCTACAATAACGGTGCCATTTATACATTTAAATCCTACCGAAAGTATGCATTTTACGAGGTCGAGTTAGATGAAGATCAGTGTGAGCTTGTTTTCGAAAGCTGTTGGTTTTTTGTGCAAACGTCGGAAACCGGTTTGGATTGTGGTTTTTGGGATGCATTTTTCGGGGCAGGTTAATTTGGAGCTGGTGTTGGAAGATGCTATTTTCTAGAGCTGTAATATTGGAAGTATGCTAAATGGTTGAAAAAGTTTACTTTTTATTTAGAATGAAAGAGTCTTTTTGAAGTTTTCATTATCAGTAGCACATTAATATTATTGTCATAAAAATCGAACATCATAGTAGCCTCCAGAAATGGTTCCCATTGTAGCTACTTTTATTTTTTTTTGTACAGTTTTTAAGGGCATGATTTAATTTATTTATTTTTCATTAGTTATTGTACACCTCTGTTATATTTTATTATGACACAATGAGCCATCCTTCAAGCACATAAAGAAATAAGATCCCTTGAGGAGTGTTTTAAAGTAATGGAAACGAAACAGTGGTAACACTGAAACTTCAATAAGCTTATCCAGGGTGGTTTGTATTTACACCGCTTTTGGAGTATTGCTTTTGTACGCGAAAAAGTAAAGTGTGTTCCCTAGCCGGCCACTAAGAGCCGGATAGTGTGGTTTGCGGATGTAGTATTGCACTTACTCAGTTTCTCCGTCATTTGTACAGTGTTGGTGACATGAATCGTGGATGAGCAGTAATGAGCGAACGTTAATGAGTTGAAAAACTTAATTGAAATGAAATAAAAACAGTTAAGAGTTAATTTAATTAAATTAAGTAATAATTAGTAAGATAGTTTAAAAATAATGGAATAGAAAACAAAAAGTGGTTTAGTAAGAAAAACTAGGAAAATAATGCGAAGTAGAGAACTGAAGTAAGTAAAATATGTCTTAAATACACTTAATGTAAGAAAGCAGCTATTTTCACCTCAGAATGTGATTGAACTGGAAAACAATTATGATAAAGCAAACAAAAAGTAAAATTAATTAAGAGCCACAAAGCAAAGGGGTGTTAAAATGTTCAATTGAAGACCCAATTCAGCAAAGCAAACTGGGGAATGAAAATTGTAACTCATGAATAGATAAAAGCAATGTTAATCTCACCTCATCCACTGTACAAACTGCTGCATACAGCTGCATCCCGGAAGGAATATTCGTTTGTTCTCTTTGTAAAATGGCAACATAACAATCGCAACAATTCAGCACAAAAGGATACAGCAGGAAGAAAACAGGGATAATCAGCACTTCCGGGTTTGTCATCGGTGAAACTTTGTCACCGGCACAAATACACACACACACACACACACATACACACACACACATACACACACACACACGACGTGCCCGGAAAGAGGGTCGGCTTTTGTTAAGTTTTATTTAATTAATCCCATTTCCACAAGGGGCAATGCGGAGGATGGGATGGAATCTCGGCGTGTAGCGAAAGGAATGGAAATGTATGATGAAAAACACACACACACACACACACACAGCCAGGGAGAAAAAAGAAACACCGTTTAACCATAATCTCGCTTATTCTCGCGAATGCTGTGAATGGTTCTCTGGAGGAGCATATTTGAAGCGATTTAATTGCGCTCTTATTTTAATCCTCCGAATAAAGTGGTCATACGGGCGTTTTGCGGTCACTTCATTCGTATTGTTTTACGGAAAGGATGGTTGGTATCGTTTGATAACGTTTATCGTCTATATTTATCCATATTTTGCTTCCTGTTTGATATCCGGCCATATGGTACGGACGATGAAGACTTCAATAGGTAAAATAAATGGTGCCGATAGAACTGGAAGACAGTCAAAGATGTATTACATTTCGTTCGTGTTTGACTATGAGCCACGTTAGCTGTCGTTTTTCAGGGCAGGTTTTTTTTCTCGATTTCCTTTCTCCATTTCGAATAATGTATTAAGAGCTAAAGTCAAAAGGAAACGCAATTACGTGCCTGCACCTGGGATGTGCCTGACACCTGGTGTGGAGCAACTTTTCAGCATAAATAAAATAGCGCGAAAGCAATCCACCATCCAGTACCAGTCCGTCGGTTTCCAGCTCATCCTCCGGGACGGGCCGGGCATCCATAAATCGAAATTTATTGGTATCATTAGCGCCACCAGTCAACGCTGACAGTTTTGATAAATTGTTTCCATATATATGCAAAAAACAACCAACCTCCCCCGTCGATTCGCTGCTGGGAAATGGAATGGGGCACGGCGAGATGAAGATGGTACATCATCTTCAACACTTTCCCAAGTCGATCGGATGTACCGATGCGCACGTTTCGAAGGTGTGCATCGTTGGGATCACCGTTGTTGATGCACATTTTCCTATCCGCGGTCCTGCACTGTTGCGAGAGATCAACATTTTATGACTAAAAAGTATGAATAAATTGTTCTCGGTATGGAGAGCGCATCCCTTTTTACCCGTGCGCGGCAATTCTTGGCCAAATACTTGGCAACGCTTGAGAAATGGGTGTGGGGTGGATTTTTTTTCTCCCCTCCCCAAAGCGGAACTATCTACAGTACGTTCGATCCTTACTGTCGGTTTTGTGGCATACTCGAACGAGTTGCTTATTTATCTGCAGTATGTTCCATTTCCGTTTGCCGATAATGATTTATAAGGAAAGTTAAACATTCTGTCGCTGTACTATAAATATCAGAAAAGTGTGTGTGTGTTTTTTGTATATTGCAGTTGCAACTCTGCAATGGGGGATTATCGTTATTGTGCATTGGAAGGAGCGAAGCTATTAAAATAGCAAAACTAATGGGGAAATAAACAGTGTAGCAAATGGATGCGTTTTGCAAAATGAAACAGTGTGTATTTTTTCAACAACTTATCGCCGGAATCGCTGTAGATCGTTGTAGACTGTGCAACCACGGCAGAGGTTTCAGAATTAATTAGGTACGGTTAGACGATACGGTTCTTTTCTGCGTAATCTTCTATCAGTTGTTCTTATTTAGTCATCTAAAAATTCATCGCAGTAACCGTTGACTATATGTGAAAAGTCAAAAGATTAAAAGGAGTTAGTTCTAGTTTTCCATCAATCAACCCACCACCTTATTATCGAACTTGAGGATTTTGTGATAGTTTTGCTATTTTTAATAATTTTGTTTGTTATTTTCATCATTTAGCTAAGCTTATTGTAACACAGAACCCCATTACTGTAAGATAACAATTGGTATAACTTGTGCAGTACCATGCGTCTCCATGTGTTACCAGGCGTCTCCATCGCTATTGCATTAAATTAACTTTTGGGAAAACAGAAATGTATGCAAGAAATGAATAGTATTGGATCTCTTCTAAGGGTTTTCCAGTGAGTTTTTGGTAGTTAGTTATAAACATTTTTTTATAGAACTATATGAAGGTTCGTGGTTAGCTTTCCACGAATAACGCATTTATTTTTCGTGCAATGCATTCTTGCATTAATTAATGTTTCGAAAGAAAGCTTCTTGCTTCCCAAAATGGTACCGGTACAGCAAAATCACAGCAACTGCTTGCAATGTAACGAAAAACAGTTAATTAAAGTACATCCGATTACTTTATCGAACAAAGAGGAATGCTTGCTGTTGTTTGACTACACCTGGGCAACATAAAATGGATAGTTATTTGAACTCAATTAAAAAGCATGATGAGACATAAATTAAATTCTCTGTCACTGACCGTTCGCATCAGGGAACGAACAAAATAAATAACAAAACCAACACATACCGCTTCGTAAACTCATCCTCCGGGATTGCGTTACGGTGGAAACTTTCTTATTAAAACTGTATAAATGTTTTAATACAACCAAAGTGCAACGCGTTTCCTCCGCGTTTCGGATTCCCTTCTCACAACTACCATGTGACACATTTGGCCGGTTTTTTGGACAAATGGAAAAAATCATTACCAAACAATTGAATTTTCAATTCCGACAGGGAATGGAGGTGGCGCCGAGTTTGAGCAAAAGTTGTTTTTCCCAAGTTACCGTGCCCGGGGCGTATGTCACGAGGCTAAAAGCATATTACTTACAAAATTAGTCTCTTGACTCACTTTTTACATTACTTTTCATTTAAACTTTTTTTTTTCGTCCCTGTGTCCTGTGTGCCGGGGAAGGCGGGGATGGAAGGTGATAAGCGACACACAGCCGTGGCAAAAGGTGACACTCCGAAGTGTGTTTGTTTGGCGCCTGTCGCCACACCTCGTGCGGCACAAAGGAAAGTGCCAATAAGACTTTCATCGATAGCATTTGGCAACGTTCGACTTCTGTGTTTGCACACGAATCAAAGTAGCCGGCTGTGGGATCTTCTTCTTCGCAGCGGCCGGCTGCTAGCAAACTTTGGTCACATTCACTTAGCAGCATCACCCGGCAGCGGTCGTCGCAAACGCTGATCGTAAGAAACTTTTCCATTTAATTTTTTACTTCCCTCCCCACCATCTTTCCCTTATCACCTCCTTTTCGCGCTGTTTGGTGGGTGTTGTAGCGTGTTTTCCCCTTCGGCTCGAAATTTCCTATGGCTGCTTCGACCGGGCCGTTCCTAGGTGAGGCATGTTCTTTTTCCTTCTGTTGGTTGTAGTTTTGGTTCGTTTTCTTTTTTTTTTACCATTTCTTTAATTTGACTTCTTTCCAGCCGCCTTGATGAAATTGAAAGCTTCACTCGTTGACAGCACCCGAACAAAGTTGAACGGAAAATGTGAAACACCTCCGAAAAGGTGGCTTCGTTTCTCATAATAATCCTCACGGCGGAAAACTCATTGCTCGGTGAGGTCAGGATGGAAAACTTCATTTTGCGCCACCGAATGCGGTGAAACTGAAAATTGCCGTATCCTTTCGCTTCCACCTTGGCCTCTCAGCCTCCCGTGTAAGTACCGTTCTGCTAAATGTTCAATCTTTCTAGTGCACATGAAGTTATTTCACCTATCCGTGTTCGGGCGGGCGGAATAGACAGGTGTATACGCAAGGGCGCAAAGATGTTTGGATTGTAAAAGTGTAAAAAGGGATAAAAAGGATATACCTTGGGGTTTCCAGTTGTAGCCCGGGTTCTGTGCAAGCACACCACCTCTTGGGAATCGGATTTTGGTGCCGGAACCAAGTTTTCGTTTCGGTCAGGTGTGTGTCGGACTAGCTGTCGATTTTTGGGGTCCCTTTTTTTCGGTGTCCTGCGGACGGTCGGGTGCGCTAAATTGTTGATCATAAACTTCCACCCACAAAGCAGACAGGCGGCTACCGGAGGAGGGAAGGGAAGCTACAACAAGCCACAAGCTGAATCTTTTCGGTGATAAAACTGGACCATCGTTGTTACATGGCTTCGCTGTGGGTAGTGCAGTGCAGCAATAAAGTACTGACCGCACCGAGCACCGATGCCTTGGGAAATGGGCGTATTTGTGTGAGCTGCAAACCGTGGGAGTGCCAGGTTGTACTTGCATCTCCACCAGGAGGAGAGAGACAAGCCCTTGCGATCCCACAACATGCTTAGTTGTAAAACTGCTGGTCGCTGTAAGGGCACTATTTACGAGCTTGTTGTGGAAAGTTTCGGATTTTTTTTTCTCGTTTGCCCTCACTCTATCTTTCTAAATCCCTCTGCCCATGTAGGTGGTGGGACGAGCTGTACTTTTCTTTGATGGATGCAACATTTCAACGCCCGGGCCGGAAGTGGAACGGTCAACTTTCGTTTTTTTTTTGGAAAAGTGTTGTGTAAAATCTTTTCCCCCTACTTAGTGTTTAATTTGATTAGGAAAGTGAACGAGGTGGTGTTTTTTTTTTCATTTTGTCGGTTGGAAAAGTTCGTGATGGCAGCATAATCGGATCTCAATGGTTCGTTCGTTTCCCTTTTGGGAATGGGATTGTTGTTCAAAGTGGATGCACCTGCAGCTTGCAAATAGATTTGAAGCTATTCCATGCATTTAACAACTGAATAATTGCCTTTTGAATATCGATAAGTTTGTTGGAGCGAAAAAATGATTTGAATAACATGTAAGACATGCGTAAATTTTACCGATAAAGCTAAAACGCAGAATCGAAAGACATTCAATGTTTATTAAGGCTTTTCTAAATCATTGCCATTGTTTTTTTGACTTGACCATTATCCTTCTCACTTGCTCTTACATTGCTCTTTGTGAATATATAAATGTATTTTTATCTAAACAAATGAAAATAAATGGAGGAGAAATTGGTACTGTTCCTGGAACTCCAAATGTTGAACATTATTTAACGGTAGATTCAAATGCGATAACTGGTTTTCAAGCATTTGACCGCAGAGGGCGCTACACGCGTCGATCTAGCAGAGAAATTGTTGGAACCGATAGTTCACGATCGAGTAGAAGCAATAGCATAGGCAGATTAGAGGAGTGGAGAAGGCTTCACAATCAAACTAATTAAACTAAATCCAATGTATAGGATGTTGATAACTTTTGTTGAATGTTCATCTTAGAAACTTCCTTATATTTCTCTTAATTATTATATGAAACTCTGTAATTTCCGATGCAATGTGCATTTGAACTCTTGGGAAAGAGTGACTTCGTAGGAACGCACGAAATCTTAGAATTCTGTAAATATTTTATTTTCAGTGACAATTATATAATTGAAGACAATTTAATACCTCGACTATTATTGTGTGTAAAGCATTGTAAATGTTTACAAGTATGAGATGAAATAGTATAGCAGAGATACAATGGACGGCCAACTACCCTGTACACCTATTGCATCTAATGAATAAAGGCTTTTTATATGAAATTGTCAACGTGAACGATATTAAAAGTATTAATACTAATAATACAAAAAAGCCCTTACCATCTTACCGCGAATCTACTTTTAGCACAGTAATGTACTCATATTTGACGTTGTTTATAGACCCCGAAGTTTGTAGGTTAATTTAAAAAATATGCAAAATATCAGGCAAATAGCTACTTTTGCATCAGCGGTGCTATTAATTTCGCAACTCAGTACAACACTTCGATATTAAACCGCAGCCAAATGGTGGATTGAAATAAACAATTTTCCTCCAAAACCACCAAGCCAATTGTCGCAAAAAAAAGAAATGGGAAAAACAGCACACAGACAAAAAGGATGGCGTCTGCGGCCAAGTGTCAGTGTCCGCTGTAGGTCTGGACAGCAGCCGGGCGAAGAATGGAACAAAATAAAGCAAACTCTAAAATAATAATAAAAAAACACACACAACGGATCGACCCCGTACCGTGAGTTTCCGGTATTTCCGGGGGGTGAGAGACTTTATTTATCGACAGATATTGGGCAAAGTTTTCGTGATTTACGGTGGAAAGTTTCGATTTCGGTACGCTTTCGTTAGTTCTCCCTGGTTGAGCCGCGGGCAACGATCGGGCTGGGTGTTTGGTACGATCTCTTGCGAGCAGTTGCCGGTAGCAGTGCGGCCGGTGAGGTATGTAAGCGTTGAAGGGAAACAGGGAGTTTGCTCTAATGTGTCGGTGTCATCGCCAGCGTAAAAACGTACCGAACCACCGGGTTGTTAAATCGAGCCCAAACTTTGGCCCAGCCGCGTTCGTTAGTTCTGGGTGGTGGAAAACACAAAAAAGAAAAACAACCGAAACCGAATGTTTTCGTTCCGATCGCTTGCGCTTGTCGAAGCGGCCAGCACTGGAGGCGGATGGGTGATAATTGAAATTCAGATCAGTAAGCGTGGTTTGTTTCTAATTTCAACTACCCGTGGTAGATTGTTTGTGCAGTGCTAGAGTTGACCTTGCGCCTCATGGCAGAGGATCGTAGCCTTATGACTCGACGGGAACTGTCACAGCATTCGAGTGGTTCGGAGTGTTGGAAATGGCAAAACCGGAAAAGAAATCAAAATTTACAACATCCAACGGGGATGGTCGACGACTGTTTGAGTGAGCGGTAATGTCACTCGCTTAATTGGATTGGAACTTTTTCGGTGGCAGACGGTTTTCCAATGCGGTAATGATACTTTACTGTTTTGGTCCGGTTGCGCAAAGAAGGCAAAAGGAGGGTGACTGCAGGCAAATTAAAATTTTTGACTGTAAAACATTTGTGTTTGCGGTGGTGTACATATATTTAATCAAATTCTCATTACTGCTGAGTGTACGCGCGGGTGCGTTTTGTGAGATCGCTTGATAAGGTAAGGTATAGGCTGAGTTGAGGATAATTTTGCATATATTTGTTAGTATTTTAGCAATGTAATAGTACCATAACATTTATGACCACTTGTTTTGAAGACTGGTCTATTTGAATCAAGCATTTTTTGTGTCAATTATTCTTTAATATTAATTTGAAGATTTGTTTTAGACTAGTTGATTATAAAGGAATCTTTCTTTATTTAACTTTGTTTCCATTTGAAACAAGTTGTCTTCTTTTCTTCTCTTGACTTGATTTTACTTCACCTGACTTGACGGTTTAAGTCTGTAATATCTCCTGATACAGGAAGGCTTTGCTTCTCGTGTCCATTCTAACCATTCTGGTAGTTTGTTAAATTTGATTCTTAAGTCAGAGGTGGACCAGTGCAGCAGGTCAAGACCGCAAGGCGCTTGTAGCACTGGTAGTAAGTCTAAGATGCACTATAGATGCTGATACAGATGATGTATAGGATCAGATACAGATGCTGTATAGGAATGGTTAGGTTTTTGGGACTATCTTCCCGTTCATTCAGGACTTATCATCACATTCATTCCAATATCCCGTTGTTTTTGAGATCCTATGACAGTGTACACATTTCTTTCTCTAGTAGAAATTAAACAAAATGTATTGAGGTTGAAGATTACCTGAGATTATAAAAATAATTAAGAGACACTTAGAATATGTGAATAAATGTAAAAATAAAGATTAGCAATGAAATACAATGAGTTACCTTGCATTATAAGCATTAGCGAAAGACAACACTGTACTCAATTGTGAAGGGTCGCGTCACGTCCAGCACCGGATGCGTAATATGTATTTAATGTTTATTTTCCTACCATTCCTCAACAGGTAAACGTGGTGCAAAAACTGCTACCGATCCGGAAACGAGCAGTTTATTTCCGACACGCGTTGACAGCATCCCAGCCCTGCTGGGGTCGGGTGTGATTTGCTGTACCGCCGTCCCGGTTAGCTGACGTCAGCACACATCATCAAATCTTCGACTCCGCACGGAATCTGTGGAAAGTGCAGCAAATTGCATGAACACTAAACCTGTCCGATACGATACGTTTTATGTGCATCATAAGCGAATGAGGCAAGCCGACCCGTCCCCGGTTGACGTTGGCAATTAAAGGTCATTGTAATGGTAAGCGCGCTGCTGTATTTTCCCGACCGGCTGTGGCTGAGGATCAGACACACGTCAAACGACAGCGTCGGACACGTGGGCAACCAGATAGAAACAGATCAGTGTTGTCATCGCGGACCTTGCCCCGTGCGCTTTGCGGTCGTTATGTTCGGTCTGATTATCAACAGTCGTACCGCGGGTGATTATTATGTGCCGTTAGCTTTCAAGTGGTGCAAATGACGTTGGTCTGGGCACCTGTATCGTGGTGCAACCGAATCCATCTGCTTGGTGTTGTGGGAATCGGTTTAAGTTCTATCAGCGACGCTCAGGCGGAACAATTATGTGAGGAGCAAAACCGTACGTTTTGGAATCGGTGTATTGTTTCGGTGATGAACCATGCAGTTGTGAATCACACAGATATTGCTTAAATCGTTTAGTGATCTTTTAATTCTAATTTAGGATTTTAGTTGGTTGATGTTATTGTAGAGAGAATTGTATTGATTTGATGATTTCCAGATACAATTTTAGAATCTCGTTGTTCTTTCTAGATTAAGTTCGGATTTAGACAAAATTCCAGCCCTGAAAGCATCCAAGAGATCTGTTTAGAGAACGTATTTGATCTGGAGATAGATTATATAATATCTCCTGAGTGAATTAGATCTCCATATTCCTCTCTGCTGAGTAAAAACTAATTTGCTATATAATAATAAAAATGCCTTAAGCTCAGTAGCATAAGTCTAAAGAAAAGTATGAAATTGTATAAAGTATTGTAAGGTATAAAAATTAACTACTTATTCAATTTAAATTGCAAATATAAATCTTTCATTAGACACACATTAGCCACTCATGGTAGATCGTCACTAGGCGTGTGGGTGTTGGTCTAGCCCATCCAGAGCCTCGTACTTATCACGATTCATGGTAAGGACCGGTAATGCGTCCATAACTGCATCAATCATAATCTTCATAATGGATTGTCCAAGCTGAAAATCCCCCGTTTGTGTTAATAGTCGACCGGACGTACGCGAACGCAGTTGCGTGTGCAGCACTGTACTACTACTCGCCGGAAAGTTCATTTTTCGACGAACCGTAGTACCCATTCTTTGGTCTAAGTTCCGGACAGGCTGGTTGAAAATCAATTAAACTTAGTAATTAATGCGCGGCTGAAAGTTTTCATAATCCTCACTGGCGTGATGGTGATGGCAGGTTCAGGCCTTTTCGATGGTACGGTAACGATTGCAGGCGCACGTCAGTTTATCGTCACTGACATAGGCCTTGTCTTAGAAAGCATTTAGCTAGATGTAATGGAAGGGGTTTTTGGGGGGAACAATTTATTACATGCGTAGAAGAATTAAGGGACCACCCTTTACGGTTGCTCCATTCGTAAAATATCCAATTAAGCTTAAGCATATGTGACGCATGAAAATAGTTTGTAAATTGTAATGCTACGAAGTGTAAAATTTTCGAGCGAATAATTAAAATTATAGATTCGATACATTTACGAGTTTCGGGTTGCAAACGAAAAAACCAAATACGAAATTCGCAATTCATCTTCTAACAAAATACGCTTTACCGAAGGTGCGATTATCATTAACCAACCATCATAGCGGTTCAGTGCCGTCAGTTGCTCAGTTCAATCACGGTTGCCAACGGGTTTGCAAACTGATCGTTTCGGTTAGTTCCTTCAACAGCTTGTCACACCCACTTTCGGAAGCCAAAGAGCCAGCCAGCTAGTAAGGGGCCGACGTCAGCAAGCAAGCAAGCCATCAGCCGTCCGTTGTGTCTGCGCTTGTCCACCTTGTTTTCCATCATTTCTTATTTTTCAAACATCACCCTCACTGTCCCCGTGGTACTGTCCATCTTTTATCCGACGATGTTCCTTGGTGCTAGCAAGCTGAAGCCATCGTTACGAGTGCCCATCCCTGGAAAGGGAAAATCCAGTGGGTAGTTGATCCGGAAACCTCTTAGCGTTAGCGTACGCCGAGATTAAGAACTTCGATGTCAAGCAGCTGTCCGGGCGAGAATGGTCGTACTTCATCAGGCTTTCTGGGGGGTTCGGTAGACTGTCGCGGGTGCACTTTCTTAGCTTCACCACATTTTAAGTCCACGTTGTTGCACTGACGGTGCGACTGGGGGGAAGCACAACGGAACTGACCCTTCCCAGTGAGCACGGGCACCCAGCATCGAACGAAACCGGTTGCTCGTTGGGTCGGTTTGGGTGTCGTACCAGCACGTAATAAATGTTGCACGTCATTATGTCAAAAGCGTCAGTGCTAAAAATGTAAACTGTTGCAATCGGTTCCGGGCATCAGCGTCAGCATTTCGTTGCATGGTTAGATACCAACGGCCCGAATGAAAGAAGGAAGGAAGTTTGGCAGCGCTTGACACTGTGGTGATTTTTAATCTGTTTCCCTCGGCTGTCATTCCCTGCTTGCTTTAGTGGGATGTCTGGCAAATGATGACAAAACGGCTTGTCGGGAGAGTTTTGGTATATTTTGGGAATGGTATGAACACCGCACCGCAAGAACTTTTTTATGAAGGAATTTAAGTGATCTTAAGTTTTGTTTGCTCTTTGTTACACTGTGCAACGCATTCGGTGGTTTGCATTGTGCTGGAAATATAAAACAAGTGAAAGGCTGCTTGGGAAGGCGATATCATCAGGTATCAGGTGAATCAGGTATACGATTTTCAGATATAAAAGGCGATTATAACGTTTTTTGATTGATGATTTTTTTTTTGAGTCAATTTTGTGAATTTTGTTAAAGGCATAAGTATGCTCTAGCTATTTAAATAACTTCGAATAATTTACCATTTTGTTGGTATACATCATTTAAATATGTTATCTTTACTTATTTTGTTACTTATTTTGGGGTCTCAATCTAAAGTTCTCAATCTGGAGTTCTCGGAATCGTTCATGATTGGGCCCTCTGCCCATCTAATATTCCGGATTTTCTGGAGGATTCATCAACGTCATTAGTCCATCTCGATATGTTCACCCTTAGCTCGTTTGTACGTGAGCACTGTTTAGACCAATGTTTAATTGCCGGATTCTCCGGTGTCATTCTAAGCACACTGTAAACTAGCGAGTCGAATTCGTTGCACGATTTAATAGTAAGGTCATCGTATAACTTAAACGGTTTCCTCGCATATGGGAGCCATAATCCTAGGGATTATTTTCCAATCATATTAGTTTTGAAGGGTTCTTCAGTTTATTATATTTTTTTACAAAGACCATGAAGTTTGGCCAAAGTTTTTTTTCAATTCTATTTAATTACGGTCATTCCGGATATCGATATTTACATGTTTAATGAGGATTCTTTGCGATAAATTAAGCAATAAATTAAATAGGTTTGGCTGGTTTGTTCTAATTTGATTTTATAGATTTTTTATTGTTTGCTTTTGTGTCTCTGTGAAGAATCTGTGAGTAAATTTGCCATATCGTGGCTATTACAGTAAGTATATTTAAATGGTTTTACCATTTGAAACATTTAAACTTTAAAGCGGGTGATTACAATCAAGAACAAGAGACAGTACAAGCTATTTGTTGAATAGTGTTTATGTTTGAGAAGCTTTAGTTATGTTTTACGCGTACCAACTCTTGTACACATTTAAATATTCTTTATCGCCGCTAAAGAATTGTCGTATTAAAACATGTTTTCTGTGAGCTTTTTATCTCAGTGGAAATGATTGAAATGTTACTCTGTCAAAGCATATCTTACGAAGCGAACAATTTGTGCTTCCTTTACAAGCACGCTTCGAAAGATAAGAAAGTCATGCCCGTCACGGCTCGGGAAGCGCGCAATGGACAATCGTACTGCTTAAACCGACTCTCGATAGGATTCATTCCTGCTGCGCTTTAGCCTTACTACCCGGTCGACAATAACTTCCGCAACATTCTTTTGCAACATTAACGAATGACGGCGGGACACGCTTCCGGCTAGTTGCCCTGTATCCCTTGCTGCTATGCACACTCGCACCCTTTTCCTTGTAGCGTACCGTAAGGCGAATGGCAAACAACGCGCAGAATTGTATTTTCAAGTGTAATCTCACATAATCTCGGGTACAGCTCTAATTAAAGAGATAGCACCGGTTACAACCGGCGCCCATCCACTGGTGCGGGTGATGGTTCTTGTCCCATTCTCCCGCTCGGTAAGTCGTACGCTGGGAACGAGGATTTGCGATCTTTCTGAAGGTTCCTCACCCTCACCCCCCCCCAGAAGGGATAAAATCGTTCGCGCGAACGAATCGAATGATCCGTCCGTTCGTCCATCCGCTTCGTGTCTGGTCATTTACTGTGTGTGCGCTTCTTGGACGAGCTGGCGAGGGCGGTAAAAGCGTTGGTCGGTTTGGAAAATTTCTACAAAGCTTTTAGCAGCACTATGGAAAATAGTACGCTCTCTCTGTACCACTGTGCCGGAGCACAGACACACACACACACACGTATAACGGACACAATCTACTCCATCCCATTGGTGGCGGTGGTGGTCTGTGGACGAAAAGATGCATGCTTCGTTTGTCTTGGTGTGTCTTTTTGTATGTTTCATGGTGCAGGGCGAGGTTTTTTTTTTGGTTTTATCCCGCCACGTACTTACTCCTCCAATCTGCTCGCCTTCGAGTGCTTTGCGAATTTCGCATTTTTGCAGCAGCTAGTGCGCGTGTGGTGTACGTATTGCCGGTACATTTATGTTCCATTAGATGGGATTTCGTTTGTCTGCCAGTTTTAAACGGTGACGGTAGACGGCAGATACACGTCGAATAAATTGCTGTTGGAAAGCTTTTTAAGTAAATTCATGGCCTGGGCAACCCAGTGGTAATTTTGTATCCGCATGTTCACCAGGACGTGAACGCTGGTGAGACGTTCGTCGGTTTGCAGTGCGGCGGGTCGGCGTATTTCTCCCGATGGCAGCATGCTTGAAATATGCTTCGAAATCGGTGCTGTGAGATGCTGTAACGGTTTTTTACCGTACGGGGGTTTTCCACTTGTTCGAGAACATTTGTCCGTTCTTGCTTGGAATGGATTCGTAAGGTAAAAATGGAACTAATTTGTTTCCCCCTAAGTATAATACATTGGTGTATTGAAATTTCCTTCAATACTATCTTACTAAAGCACATTAAATGCAAGTCACTATGCATTTTTTTTCGAAATTCGAATTCAAAAATTCATATTCGAAATTAAATTACTCAATCTTCTCTAGAAAAAGTCACAACAACCATCACCATTTAACATAGATTAGTATACAGTTTTCATCTGCACAATATGTGAAAAGAAAATAATTTATTCTTCATCAACTGCATTTAAAAATTTAGTATGATATTTGAGCAATCAACTATTAAAATTTACTTTTACAGGTTGATTTTATCAGAAAAGTTATTAGAAAAGTGTTAAAATATTGTAGGGAATAGTTTTGTATTTGAATTTGAATTTGAATAATATTTGAAAAAAGATTTTTTAACTCAATTTGTTTTGATAGCCAGTTATTTAAATAAAAAGTAATAATCGAATTCTCTTTTATTTCATTTTAGCTGCAATATTTTTGTATTCATGTATTGCAAGTAGTAAAATTATAATTTTTATATCATCTACCAGGCGTCTCCATCGATAATGCATTTTTATGAATAAAGTGTATGATATTGAAGGTAATATTGAAAAGACTCACCTATAAAACATGTATCAAAATCTTCTAAAACAAAATCATGTCATGTCAAAATGGTCCAACAACTTACACATGCTCTCAATAAACGCATTTTATAATTCTTTTCTGCAGCATCAAAAGCAAAATTTAATGCGTCATAGCTCATATCATAGTGTTTCGATAGACTACTCTATTATAGTAAAACTTTTCTCGAATTACACCCATATGACGAACTCATTAAGATTATGTGAAGTCAAATGTGTCATGGATGTTCGAGCATTTAATGAATCTATTGATCAGCATCAATTGATTTATCGAAGCTTGGAAAAGGACGTCAGATATCGAGCACACGCATTAACAGATGAAAAAACGTAAATAATATACATAAAAATGATTTTGAAGTAGCATCGGTACGCGAGTGGGAAGAAAGTAACGAGTCGTGGCTTTTAGCACGACATACTTTTTTCTAGCCACATCTCATCTATCATTCATTTGCAAAACCTATCATGGTAATACTACTAAATCTAATTTCATTTGCTCAGTTTGCACCAGATAGACGACCCGTTAAGCTACATCATTATTACAGTTTACGACCGTGTTCAATTAATGTCGCTCCGATGTTTAGTGAGAGCCTTACAGGACAGGCCTTAAATTGCCTTAGTTTATCTTTCGTTTGGTTTCATCCGGGGCGGACACACACACCGACAGGACGGGAACTAGATAAAAGTAGTCTCTCTTCGATTACACAGCTATGGGAAGAAAGCTAAAGAAAGCTGTTCACCCTCAAGACTTTGGTGTGTCTCCGCATTGCTTCATCTCAATCATTTGTCGAATCAACCCATCACCCATCTGTGGCGTTGGAACTGGATGTGGTAGTCCACATGCACACAGCGAGAGGAAAAACTCACCACTAAACGTCAGCCATCCATTAAATTCTGGCTATCTCTCGGCACGGCTATCGGCAGATTGGTCCCTACCCCCTGGATCTGAGGCCATTTTCTTCCACCTTTGCCCACGAAAGGGCATACGGGTGAGTGTCGTTCGTTCCGGTTTCCGGGCCCCGGTCGGTGCTTGTTTACAATCATTATTATTGTTTTCAGCATTGTAGCCATAAATCGTCCTAATGTTCTCGTTATTCCTGTTTTGCATCGGTGTGTCTAGGGAGCGTTGCGGACCTGGGGTATGGGAGTACATTGCACCATTACGCACTGTCCGACCGAAGCCCGGTCCAGCCTCGTCCAGCTTGCTGTGCACCGCACTGAAGTGTTCTGCTTGCGTTTGGTTGTGATGAGCTCTGCTATCCCGGATGCTTGTTGTTTTCTCCCGTGCCGGCACTCGGAAAAGTCTCGGTCTCTGAAGGACCGGTGGTTACTTCTGTTTCCGCAAAATCTAGCACACAGCACTCGTTACAGCTTGATGACTGTCGATAGTACAGTATCGTTTGCGCCTCCTGTGGGACATACAACAGTCAACAAAGCAGCAACTACGGGATGAAATGTTCGAAGATGAATATCAAAGAATTTCCCGGTGAAATCAGTGGCGGGAGGGAGGCCCGATGGTGAAGAAGCAGGAAAAAGAAAACCAAAGAAATAATGCTTTCCCAGGGAATGGTTTTTGCTGAGTGATATGAATGAGTGCCGGGCAGTATGGGCGATCTGGACGGCAAAATGGATAGATTCTAACTCACCCGGCACACTCGATAACGTTTGGCTCGTCGTGCCGAGGGAGAGGAAACAACAGTCGCAACAAATGACACCAGGTCCGGGTGCGTGTTTGTGTACTATCGGGGCCGAAGGGACAGCACTTGGTGCGCTCCATGTTTGTTGTTCGGTGTTTGATGCCTTCTTCGTTCGCACTCCTCTGCGGACGATGGAACATCTCGGCAAGCTGACAAGAACATTTGCTAGGCCATCTGGAAAATGTGAGCACGAGCACGCTGGAGGAGTTCCGGGCGAAGGCATGTTGTTTTTGTTGTATCAATGTTCCATCCTCTTCCTAACCGATCAGCCTGTTCTTCGCACATCAGACAAACGCAATGACAAACGCAGACTGACGACGACAAACCGTCAATATCGTTTTGGCAACGCACCGTTAACGTTCGCGTCGTCGTGCGCTCGGAGTACGTTTGTTGGCGCAATATTTGCATTTATTACCACCCCACCCGAAAAGACCCGATACCCGATAAGCAGCAGTAAAACAACAGCTCTGTATCATAATTCCATTCGCCACCCGGCCACCCTGAGCCTGCTCCTGCGCTATTTACGCTAAATCCATTCAAATATCTGTGTTTGTTTGCGGTACTTGGAAGGGAGATGAATGAAATTCCCGACGGAGATAGCCAAAGACACCGTCCGTCCCAGTTCTTTGTTGACGACGGACAACGAACTCGCTCGGGGGAGGGAAAAAAGTACGAATTCCAACGCCATGCCCACACACAAACAAGGAGTAATCCGTACGTGTGTTGGTTGCCACCGTTTGCGGGCGTTTCCGTTGAGCGGGTTGTGAAATTGATGAAACCGGATCCGACGACAGTTTAGGTGGTGCGGTGTTGGCGATGGGCATTATTTCCCAGAAAAGCACATAAACATTGGTCTCACGAGGTCACAAATCCAACCGAATCGCATCGCATCAAACATCGTAAAGATTGATCTATGATAATGCTTTTGTTTTTCCGGCGGAGTGAAACCTGTACGGACACGCGCGTTTCCCCGTTGCTTGATTGCACGAGTTGACCCAAGAAGTGGATTCTTCCGTGGCAAGTGGAGACAACGGTACCGTTGTTCGGTACACAACATTACGACACAGCACACAGCACCCAGCAGGGGTTGGAGACATGTTTGTCCTGTTGTTTGGCTCGGTTTGCTGAGCGAGCGAAAAACACTTGAACAACAAGAGCGTGATTTAATTATTGTGTTTTCTGGTCCTTTGCCATCGTGACGCCCTTTGATTCGTACGTATTCGGTGCACATGAGGGAATGGATGCTTCGGTTGGTGGAGGAATTTGGGCCGGTAATCGGACTTCGAAGCGATAAAACGGTGACTGACTGAGTGATCGGATTGTTGATACGATCGACGATGGGAACTGGGGTGGATCACGGGTGCGAGGAGACAACCCCATTTGGCAGCTCAACTGACAAGATATGATTTGTTTATTGGCTCATCCGCTCCCTGCACGGTGATTTATTGGTTCCGAACCCCGAATCCATCCACCCTTGGCGACGGTGCTATCTATCGAAGCATAAAATTAAGATCCATTGCTTCGGAAGCACGCGGATGCAGCTGCAGTTGCTGGACGTGCAACGAAATCTTTTCCTGATCGCCTAAGTGCAGAGGGATTTGTTGGGCATTGATTTGGAGGTGAGCACCGTCTCGATGGGGGTTCCGATTGCCCTGCGGATGTTTGTTCCGCTGGTACGGGTAGTTCGCGCTCGTGGTTAACCGCTGATTAACTCTATTTATCATTATTAATCCTGGCTGCAAGCGATCTGCTCGATGGTCATCAATTCGCTTATGATTTGGCGGTTCTGGTGGTTCACTGTTCTGGTGGTACTGGAGGACAGTAGACCCGCAAACGGAATGTCGATCCGAAAGATTGATGATGCCTTTGCGGGGACGGTGCATCTTGTGTGACGCGCTGTGTGAGATGGTGGAGTTGTTTAAGTAGCAGTGTCATAGATCACGTTGCGGAAGTGTGCTTCATTTAAGCGTGCTATTAAGATTCAATTTCGTGTTGTAGCTTTAATGACGAACAACAACAAACGGCAGTAGATGATGGAATTTGTGATTGTTTGTCGGGTTTTGTTGATGTGTTGCTTCATGAAGGGCTCATCAACAAAGGGGTTGCTCATGTTGTTCACTCAAACTAAGCAGTGAGGCAGAGTTCAATGGAAAACACTGTTTGCTTATCTCTATTGACACCGTACGAATGATGTGATTTTAGAGGATTTATTCTGCAGTTTTGATCACTTTAAACACACTTTACACATTTGTTTGTGTCTTTGGACTTTTTCGTTTGAAACATTCAATGTATTAGTAAAGTCTGAGTTGAATGCTTTTTATTTCGTATGTATATATATTTCATGTTATCGACTCAAAAACTATAGAAACAAATTCGCTGGAATTATTTTACACGTGTACATCGACCGTCAATTATTTTCAACGTATCAGCAACACACATAATTATGAGCCTGGTTCACACACTCATGCGATGCTTCAGCGAATCGATGCTAAAAACAACGAAAGAAACCAACCGGACAAACGCAATTTACATCGTTTGCATCACCTGTGAAACGGTAATTAATCAACTATATTTTTTTTCCGCACCACGCACGATCGTGGAAAACAGGCCGGTAAAAGTGCAATGTGAGAAGTAGACAGATTAAGCTGAAACAAACACAATATGCGAACGCACCATTGTTTTCGCACTCATTTTGACCGTTCCCAGTGTCGCTCCACATCCCCAAAGCGTAAACCGAACACATCCGGATAAATGCGTCAATAAATGCATTCACCGATGCATCTCGGCGCACATGTGGCGTTTGTTTTGTTTGCTTGGCAAGCAGCTGAATACGGCGAAAAATACGCCATTACACGTCAAAATCGAACCGTACCGACCTGGTGGCCGACAGCAGTACCAGGTTGGACGCTACTGTTGCCCATTTCTTTGTTACTGGACGGTGCCAACCATTCCGAGCCATCGCCGGCAGTTGTAAATCATTAATTTAAAACATTCCGGTAATGGTATTTATTGAAATTTCCCGGTAATAAATGTTATGCTTCGGAGCGGAGATATTCATTTGACCGTTATGGCCGTATTTGCCTTCTGTTATTGCAGCATGATGATGTTTTTTTTTGGCTGCAGCTCTTTCGCTGCTGGACAGAAGATTGTGATGCAAAGGATGCTGCATGTTCTTGAGAGGCTTGTGCGTGATTGAATTGCTTTTCAAGCACCTATTTGCTGGTACCGAAAAAAGAAGAGGATAGCAAATGGTACCTTGTAGTATTATAAGTCAGCTTGTGCTGCAGCTCGGTTGAGCAAGCTGTAGAGCGGTGCACGATAAAGACGACCGCACACGTGAACAACTAAGTATTAACTTAAATGGATGAACTACTTTTCTTCACATTATGGCACATATCGAGGAAAATGGTTTAAATGTCGCTTTAATATATGAATTTCAATGTAAGATAGATAAGACTTATTGAACAAAGCCTGAATCACATTTTGAAAATTTACGAAATTTAAGAATTTAAATGTAAATAAAGGAAAATTTGATCATCGCATTAATAGTAAACACTGAGTTCCAATAAAGACGAGATCTTGTACATGACATTTTAATGTAAAATGACATAATTATAAGGTCCAGTATTCTGTCAAGTTGAGTTTTGAACTCCAGACTTAGCTGAAATGCATTGGTACCTCCTGTCGAATTGTTATGAATTATTAGATTATTACAAAACAAGTTGAATTTTAAGCTATCTGAACGCATAGTTTAAGGAAAATGTTGGAAATAATAACTTCTGTCTGACAAATCGTACTGGGGAACGTAGTCTTACCCGAAAAAATTACCATCGTTTACACGCATCTACACCAGGCGGGGCACTTGTTCACCTAATGTGACGTTACACAGCCCAAACCCCGAGACCATTGCTTGATCCGCCGTGCAGGTGATCCGGATGTGCAGTAAATCCATGAAATCCATTCACTTTCCAATTCGTACGAGAGTAAGATGCTCGCTTTGCCGATCGTGACTGTCGGGCGAAATGGGCGTCGTAGTGGGTTTTTGCGAACATTTTATTACCCGTGGCCGGGGCGCGTTCGAAAGCGACTACCCGTCTGCCCTGCTGGGAGCAGCAGAAGGTTTCTTAAGACTGTTTGTCCCGTGGTCCGTCCGCACCCAACTATCTATCTGCTGGTGAATGTTTCTTGACGTCCGGCCAAGCGGAAGAAAAATGAAAGTCACTTTAAATGTAAATTTTGCTTTCCCACTTGAAAATCAATCCTCCCGATGGGTGTGGCCCTTCTGGCAAGTGCTTTTCATATTATGCTGCCGTGCTGGGGCAACTGCGGTGCGGTACTTGGCGGGCAACCGGTTTTGTGGGGGGAAAACGGTAAAATCGAACACCATTCTGATGAAAACTTCACTTTGCGAATATCCACTTCCATTTGGCAAGCTTTCTTCAGGTTCTTGCCGTCCATTTTGCTGGGCCCTTCCGCCTAGCACCCTTGGTGTCCACCCTCCTAGCCGGTTCGGTTCAGTGAAGCTGCTGGACATTCCGGTAAAGGCACGTTAGTACAATGAAAATATGCTGCGCATGAAATGATGCCGCTCGCAGCCCGGTACGCGTATGGCCGGTTCTAAGTAAACGTTCGTGAAAATAACATTCAAATATTCAAAATCACTCACGGAAAAATTCAAATCACGTTAAGTGGAAATCGATTTTTTTTCGGCTTTGGGTTCGATTTTCACACTCGCCAACCGGTGTGGATCGTTTCTATTTTTTCGTGGGTAAGCTGCCGATGAGAACACATTCTGGTTGTGTGTGCTGCATGTGGTGTGTTTCGAACAATGTTATTTTTTTGCTTCTCAACTTTACCGGGTAACGTACGTATTCGAACTTAACTTTTCGAGTGGCGCTGTGCAGACCGTTGAAGCCTGCAGCTGCACTCTTCCCGAGTATGCAAATGTTGGATCGTTATGTGAGCCCGATTGTGCATCAAGAAATGTGTTTGATGGGGTGCCAGGTGCCAACAATTGATCAGTCACTTCAGAAGCACTTTGATAAGATTTTATAACACTCATTACACTGGCATCGATTTATTGTGTCTCTTATATGTACCTTTTGAATAGAAGTAAAAAGTTACTATTTAGTTATGAATATTCTTTCCAATGATTTGAATATTAGTATTTTCCTTTCTAAACATCTGCTACAACATAAAAAAATCATTATCTTACAATAAATGTTGAAATTTATTGAAGATTGGTTGTGCTTTAATGAGTTACTGTAAAAAGGATTTTGAAAAAAAAAGGAAACAAACCCCCACGGATCTGGTGGAAACCCCCACGGATAGTGAACGAAACAGATACATAATCTACCTAGCAACAGAGATAATAAGATGCGTAGCACGCGGATAAAGTTACATCCCAGCGGGACGGGATTCGAGTACAGAAATTCCTCCAGTCCAGTGTAAAACGTGGCTGGCGTTATCGGAAAAATATGATATTCATTTTCCCGTTGTGCTTCGTGGTTTTGTTAAGGGCAGCAGCGTTCGGTTTTGACAGGCTATATATTTTCCGGTCCCATTTAACACACCACCATCAGCCATCAAAACCGGTAAGAAAGTGTTTCCGCCTTGGTGATGGTATTCCGGCTTTCCAAGGTGTACATTTTTTGTTGGTTTGTTTCTTCCTTTCTTGTTGTGTGCTAGTTTGCTTTATTGTTTACCGGGGCCGTGGCGAGGTATGGAAGGTGGGGGGGAGGCGGTGTCAGTTGTAAATGAGCGCCACGGAGCGGACGTGCCGGAATCACCTGCCAGTAAGTTTACCGGTCGCTGACGATGTGCCCGACGGTGTGGAGTTAATTTGTGCCAGCTTGGCTAGCTTTAATTAATTTCTCATTCATGAAACCTGATTGGTATGGCGTGCCTTTCGGTCTCCGGGCGAGCATCCTTTTGAGCCCTGCCCAGAAAATCAACCACAAGGTTTCTGGTCTCCGCGGATTCTCCGACCATCGCCCTATTCTATGCTCTGGAATGTGTGGGTGTGCGTGTCCCGGGTAATGACCCCCGTGAAGGGTATGTCGGAGGTAAGCGTGCAACACCCGGTAGATCTAGTGTCAACTGCCGGAAATTGAATCTATTTGGTGGCATTCGGTTGATATCCGTTCTAAAACCGAACGCAGCCAGCGGTGGTGACACCATTCGACGGCACACGAACCGTGCAAATGTGGGGTGTGCTCAAAATGGGGAGGAAATTACATTTTTGTCAGTTCGGTGGCAACATTCCACGATGCCAGAGGTCGGTTATTTTGTCAATATTATCAATTATTTCAGGTCGAGCGAGATCTTGCATTCCGGCGATGCCTGTAGCCACGCAAAATTAGCATAACCGATCGATCAGCATGAAGGGCAAATCATTATAGGAAAAGGGGGAAAACAGCGTATTTTTATGTGAAAATAGTTTATTTAAATTCAAGTGTTCGGAAGTAAATGAAAAGAAATATATTCATGTATCAATATAATGGTTTGTTGTCCTGTTAATATGACTCAATAACAGTATCACTCAAGAACCAATTCTTTTAACTTGATAACTTTCAAATGTGTTTTTCTTTTGCGTATTGTAGGCAATGCGTATATGATTTGTATTGAAAATGGTGTTTCTGCTTAAGTTGTGTGCAAACTTTACTCTTCCTTTAAAAATCAATTTTCCTTTCATCAGTTCGTGAGAAGTTTGACATGATTTAAACTCTTTTCTGGCACACATTATTACTGTTTGTGTGGGGCGGAACATCAACAACCAAACTCAATTGGCTGCCAATCCAATAAAATTGGCTTACCATCAGCTGATTTGCGATGCTTTTACGTTACTTCAATATTTTTCATTGGCATACCCAGCGCAAAATAACAATCGCTGTAAAGTTTGTAGTAAAAGTTTTAAACTTACTTGCAAGCTCACCTTCCCACCGTTGCCACTTCTTCGCCTTCGGACGTGCAGCGAAGGTGAACGGTATGCTACGATTATTGTGCTAAAAGCACATCTAGCTCTTTAATGACCTGCTCCTGGGGCAGCAGTAGTCGTAAGGTGCGGCATAGCCATCGGAATGTTGCAGTATATCAACAATGATATTAACTTTTAGACACGTAATTTGATCTCTAGGCACGCAGCGGCATACGCGGGCGGACATGGCCACACCGATCGACCCGTCACCCAGCATCTCGTGGTGATAAAGGCAACGCCCTTTTCCATTTCCCGTCGATCCCACCCCTCCAACCGACATCTGATGGGTAAAGTTTTTGGGGTGTCCAAAGTCCATCTCCCAGAAGATATATCGCTCACGTTTCACCGGCTAATAAAATGCTTCTCCGTGCAGAACAAATGCAGGCTGAAATCTTTCCGCGTAGCACGAAAACTTTGTCCATGGTTCTTCATGGTAGCGATCGGGGTGTCTGTCTTTTTTTTACCGTCCCGCTAGCGCAGTCCGGCCGATGGAAATCATTCGCGTTGATTCACGTCAAAGTTGGCGTTATTTAATCTCGCTCAAAAGTTTCACTTGCACTCACGATAATGTAACGGCGTCACCTTGCGATGCCACGCACGCACACACTTACACACATACGTAGGTGTGAAAGAAGGTATAAAACCAGAACGATGTCCTAGGTGAAATACCTTTTCAGGAACCATAAATTCATCGCTTTGACGTGTTGCATCGCTCGGCTTCGATAAGGAGAATCATCGTCAAACGATTCGACCTGTACAGGTCTAGAGTGAGGAAAGGTTCTTAAAAAGTATTTTTAGTTAGTTTGTTGAATTATTAGAAGAAAATATTTAAGACGAGAATACAGTAGCAGTATACTATTTTGCTGTAATTGCTGAAAATTGATCCAATGGAGGCGCACGGTTATTTGTAGCGCATCTAATGTTTGTTTGAGAAAACACGATGCACCGGCACGATGCAATATGTTTGATCACCAAAGTATGCATTTGATAAGTTGTTTCCATAGCTTTCCGCAAAGTTTCAAACTTTTTTTGAAAATGGAGTCGCATTGTGTTTTAATAGTTTTGTTTGCAGACTTTGAATACAGCAAACGAATCTTAAATATTTTATTCCAGTCTTTTCATAAGTAAAAAAAAGAAAATCATTAAGGCTGTATATTTAAATAGTTTATATTTACTTTTATGCATCGGTCATTGGGTCCAATAATAAACAGTTCTGTTTGATTCCCGTATTATTTTATTTCTTACTGCAACTTAATTGTACAATTTAACAAATTTGAACGAGACTTATTGTTTGAAAACCATCTCATTATCAATGTATTTTGTTGAAACATATTAATGATAAACTCTCATCGCTAGTTACATTCCTGCCTCGAATGGAATGAAATATTAAACCTTGTTCGAGTAAAATAGTAAAGCGGAACATTGTTTTAAAAGGAAGAAATCAAACCTTGAAAGAAAATAACCCATTTTTTCCTGCTACTTACACACGTAAGCTCGATAAAGTAGGAAACCAAACACGCCCAGCACAGTATTTCAAAAGCAAGTGGCCGCGGACAGTTTTTACGGTCACCGTCATCCGCTCGCTGCTCGGGCAATTTTTGGTGGTGCATCTTGTCATCTGTTATCGCTTTACGCTGTTTTTTTCTTCTTCCCACTCCCATCTGAACCTTTTATCCTTCCTGCTAACTATTCTCTTGTCGCCTTTCGTTACAATCGCCACCATTTATCGTAATGCTCGTGTCCTTAGCGTGTGGTTGGTTTGAGGTGTGGCGGAGCGGGCACCAGAAAGGAGTAAAACGCCAAGCAAACCCAGCGTGCATAGTTCCACCCCAAAGGGTGATAAAAAGTTGGTATAATTTCACCATTCCGCCATCCGGTGCTGAAAACGATGCAAATAATTCATGCATGATACATAGGGACTGGAACAAAGGCCGCCACTACTATTCCCAGTTTGCCATTTGTTTGTGTGCGAGTGTGTGGTTTGTGATTCGTTTTGAATTACGACCACTTTTCCCACCGGCAAACTACACCCAACACATCCCATTTTACCACACAAACACCGGCACCGGCCGAGAAACCGTAAAATGGCTTCGATTTGAAGACATTCCTTTGCCGGAGCGCGCTGGATTCCCAGCAAATATGCTGGGCGGAAGCACAAAAACAATGCATCTTACTCATCCTTCCCAGCTGCCGCCTTCCAAAGCAAAACTCCACGGGACGCAGGACACTCGGGGACACAAAGCCCCCTAAATCAAAGTGCCGTTGAAATGAAGCAATCAACGGCAGCGGTAAGTAATAACCCGCAAAACCCTCCGAATGTCCGCATCCGGGAGCCCGGACTGGCGTAAGTAAGTGGCTAGATAAGACATCGTACTAACTAACGTCGCGAAAGTTGCCACTTGCAAACGTTTGCCCAGCGCAATCGTGGAGGGTTTGTATGTTTGCTTTTGATGTTGTGTGCTGTTGTGCGAGTGGCGTTTTGTGAGTGGCTCAGCGGTGCACTGTAGTGCTCCGAGCTAATGCGTTATCTTTATGAGTAGAGTAGAGCATGCTTGTATTGAAAATGGTAGAAAAATGTAGCAACTGTAGTTTTAGCGATGGAAATCACGCAGCAACCAATTGTTTCTGGGTTGAAAATCCTAAAATGTTCGATTTAAATTTAATCGTTGGTTTTCAAATTTGATTGCAATCAAGTTTTAAGTATGAAACTGTTATGTTCATCCTAATTTTTGATCGGGACACATTCTGTTGTTTTTTTGTGGTTTTATAAATTTTATTGGGTTACATAAATAAATCTCTATTTACCATCGTTCATGACTTATTTACATTCTACCATTTCTATCTCTTTTAGTTCACGGTTCATCTGTCCTCAAAAATCTAGAAATGTTTTTAAGTAATTCGATTGACAATCCAAGTTTTGGCCTCTTTATTAGTCAAAAGTTGCCTGTTGGTTAGGACAACATGGAGTCATGAATCTAAGTTATTAGTAGCAAATATAAAAGTTACATAGTTAGTTACATAGTTACATAGTTACATCAGAGAATATGACAGTTTGTGGAAAAGTACCATTTTTGTGCCAATGCACAACTGAACTTGAACTCCAGCAAAGCTCCTGTGATGAATTTGTCTTTTGATTTCAGGAGAACATGATGAACATCATCAAATTGATTTATTCAGATTCTACTCACGACCATTATACTTATTTTGGTTATGGGACCATTAATGCTCGGTTCGACTGTATTTGTTGTTCTATAGTTATTTTGTTAATTCAGTGTAGTTGCATTACGCATAACGTTTATGTGCTTCTAACATTAGATAGTTTCCAGTTCTCAAAACACGGCACAATTTGCAACTCGTTTCAAGGAATTTTAAAGAATTGTATTTACATTTTAAAATGCGGCGTAACTATGGTTTATTTTTAAAACCAAAATGGCACAATTTATTGAGCGCTAACGAATATTGGATACTATCAATCTTGGATAATAATTCTCTTCGCTACAGTTCCACGCATTCGGTTCCACTCTATGCTACAATGCTTTCCACTGTGGTGTGGCAACATTTAGCATAAACAACCCATTCTTCGCAGTGCAATTGTCGTCTTGTACACATTCTACTAACACTTCACCATCTTCAACGTCTTGGAAGGGTATTTCTTTGTACTTCCTAAAAACCTCGGTGTCTTAGAGACTGTGGTTTCCAAAACTGCATCCTTAGTGAAGCGTTCACAACCCTAAAGTACTAAATGGCGCTGTGTATTTTTTGTTGTTGTTTTGGTTGGCCCACAAGCACAAGTGAAATGTTTCAGCAGCAATGTAGCGAAAGTTCTACCACACTCGTGGCGGCGCAAGTGATTCTGTTATTAGGGTGAAAATTGTGTCGAGAGACACGGAGGATGGGATCAAATATGCTTAATGAGAGGGAAAGGATATACTGCTCGGCCAAGATTATGGGGATTCATAGCACTTGGCGAATAGTTTGGTTGTGTGGTGCATCGGTAGTTTTTATGCCGGTGTACTTAAGTGTGCGAGTACATCCACACAAACGATGTGGATGTGTGCGTTTGGTGCTGTTTCCTAAGTCGTGAACATAGCTTTGCCTAGACTTGAGCAGGATGAAGCAAATATTCACAACTTTACGAAGCATAAAGTGGGAGAAAATGTTGGAATATTATCTCATAGCCATGATTTGGGAACATTTTCCAGCTAAACAGGGTGCACATATTTCGAATCTTTCAAGTGTTGAGTAACGAAGCGTTCGAATTATTTCGCATAAAAGTTGCTGAAGATGTATTTGTTGTGTCAAAAATATGTTCACTACTAAAGAGGAAGCAAATGATTTAAAAATAAACACAAAACTGTCGCGTTATGAAGTAAATTATAATTGAAGTTCGTTGAACGCAGCAGCTAATCAATCATAGAAATAGTTGCAAATGGTCTCAAATGACCGTAAGCCATCGGTAGCTAGATGTCCGGTCATTAGCTAAACGAGGCAATATCGCAAAACAAAAAAAGTAACAGTAACACACAAAATGGCCTAAAAATGGTTCCTCGCCCCACAATCATGACACTCAACCGGATATCCTCAACCTTCCACCCGAGGACAAATAGACTCGGGCGGCAAAACAAAGTGTCAGCTCATTAAAGCAACCATTTCCGGTGAAACGAAGAATGCTGCCGTCGCACCTTGCCAACACCAAGCGCTCCGGCCAGGGGAACAGGAAGTGAACATTTTACAGCACAAAACGACAAATGATTCGCACAGCTGAACGCAGTTACACGTGGTACCGAACGGTAAGATGAATTTGTCCGTGAAAAATCGAGCCTTTTTCGAGTGTTATTGGTTGGAAATGGGCAGATAGGAATAATTCTGCCCGGGGAATTGGCCATCACCGAGCCGAGGCAACCGACGCTAGTCGGTGACCGAGCAGTAGGCCAGCGGTAATGGTTTGTTATTAGTGTTTGTGTTATAAAATTAAATAGCGACCATGTTTTCTTAATGACTGTCACGGCGTCATGTACACCGTGAATCATCGTCCCATCCTGGTCGTTCGCGAACTTTTGCGCCCAGTTGTAAGTCGGTCTACGGACTACGAGGAAGATACACCAAGCAGGGGGCAAAAAACCAAAACTAGCACTCGGGACCCAAGAACAGAGCCATCACTGATAAATATATCATAAGCGTTGGCGGCACACCGATGGGTCGGTGGAACGCTGTGCGGATGGAACGATTAGTCCGATATCCGGGTCCCGGGAAGACTAGGGTCCTTTAACGAATGAGGCCGTTCCGGCAGAAGCGACGATCCAACGACCGTCCCGCTACAACCCGACGCGAAGGATAACTTCTTTAACGCGACAGCACCGGCCGAAGCTGGTAGATTAATGCAATAAAGAACCGTAAGCTTGGTGCCAGCTGCTGCCCGGTACCGGAAACGTGATCAAACTTTTGATACTGACATCTCGTTTCGGTGTGTAAGTTTTTTTTGTTACCGTTGTTGTTGGCGTTGTTGTTCCTAGTATCTTCAGTGTCCTGCTTCTCGTTTCCATTAACTTCGGCAGCCTTCGGGATGATAGTAAATGGTCTCCGTGTCTCATCTAACTACAAGAGACACGCCGGTTTTGGGTTTTGAACTTTAAAATTAAAGCTTATCATACTGATCGGGATCTCGCTAGGAAGCGTTGTTGTGTACGGTGTAATGCCGGTAAGGTACTCTGAAGGAGCTGAAGATAAATTTATGTACCGCCGCAAACCCACCATACCGTCGCTTTGTGTCCACAAAACACGCTCCCTCCCATGGTCGGAGCCCGGGTTTGGGTATGACGTATCGATAACGAAGCTACGTTCCGGTTTGCCCACACGCGTCTACTACGGAATGCTTCATTCCCTACGGGTGACGCTCGCGGAACATAAATAGATAACGGTGATTAGGCAGCTCCGGCACGAGCCGCACCATTAATAAAACATCCACCAGCAACCAGTGTTGCAGGTGGCCGTGGCGTGGTTGTTTCAATGGTTGTGGTCCGGTCGACGAGTTTCGGGGTGGTGCTTGTCACGAAATATCGTTGCCCTGCGTGCCTATCATCACGTGTAATGAGATCAAATTGGTTCGCACCAGCGCTTGTCAGTCCATTAGGGCCGGTTGTCTTAAGCGAAACTTTAAGGAAGGGCTAGCAAAATGGCCAGATGGGAACTTCGCGTACATGAGCAGGCAAAATGGGTTTAGCACAGAATTTAAGGAATTGAAGGAATTTGTTTCGGCTTAAGTAGAAAATTGTGACCAATCGAAGAGTAAATGAGTATTAGATTGAAATTTTTTTAAGACCAATGGAGACGCCTGGTAAATTATGTTGAATGCAGGGGTCGAGTATATCTTAAGTTAGAAAGCTTAAGTATGTCAAACGGATATCGACAAGCAACTCAAATATTCTGTGTTTTACAACACAATATTTTAAAATATATTAATTTATTTTTAGATCAATGGAGACGCTCGGTGGATTATTTCTAATCTTGTTATTTTGATATGACATCATTTCCTTAAAATCGGTGCAGATCTTTCGGACATCATCAGGGGTTTTCGGGAATAATTTCAGCATCTCATATTATTACTCATCAGCATCTCGTATTATTGTATTTGTCCTTTAAGAAGGACAGCAAAATAACTGTTTTGTTTCTTATATCTATGGTGGAAGAAATTGACATGTTTCTATCCTCGTAACCCAATTCCATTCATCCCAAACAATGCAAACAACAATGGCGCCAGCACGACTTTATCAACAAGCCCTTTTATCTATTTATAACCTCCATTTGGTACAGATTTCTCATAGCACAATGTATGGCTATGAGAAATTACATTTGCTGCAAGCAAAGTTCACTAGCAACGGTCTACTCGCGATGACCAGCAAACGGTAATCCAATAAACAATTATTCTTATTAATACACAACCTAAGAAGCTTCTCGACAGCGATAATTAGTTGCTGACTTGAAGCGGTAGTAACTGAATTTACTTACCCTCAATCTTTCCCGGCACATCGGTGGCTCACCCTCGGCATACGTTTCGGTTTCTCCCCACGGGGCTTTATATCATCTTTCTGCTCGCCTCGGTGAAAATTATCCTCCCCTCGCCAGGCACATGTAACGGCCGAGCTGGGAACGATTCCCGGGACACAGTGCTTCGAAACAAAGTTAGTGCATTGCATCTTTGCCTAATCAAAATGAAACGCCGCGGCCGGAACGTGTAATGGGCAACACATTTTCGTGGCGGTCGTGGAAGTGTGATGAAATTAGGCGAAACTTTTGTTCTTTGTTGACTCGGCGGTATACGATGCGCAAAATATGCTGATTAATCAATGTGAAAGCGTGCAGCTGTGTCGACAACTGCAAGGAGCAGCAGGGATGGTAAACGAGGGCTGCGGAGACCGTCCACTCGGCAACACAACTGGCCAGAACCGCAAATAAATGGTTACATCATGGGCGTATTTTCCCATGATCAATGGCTTATTGTTATTGGTGGTTGAAGAGCAGGAGATATCTGCTGTCTAATAAGGTGTAGTGTGCATTTTTCTCTCCGACAGATGATTTTGTTAGGGGAAACAAACATAAAACGTTAATTGGGGTGTTAAGTACAATTTTTGTGACATTTTATTGTGTTTTTGTGTTGGAAAAGAAGTGATCTTCCATTGTTTGATCATATATTGGGTTCATTTATCTATTTGGTATATTGGTTTTGTTGCTTTATTTATGTATTGAAAGGAAGTGTAATCTGTTGCTAAAGTCTGCTCAACATTCTTCTTCAACTGAAAAACATAATTTATTTTTTTAAATACCTTATCAAACTTATTTATGTCATAACAGTATTTGCAATGAGGTTTGATCATCCGCACATCAAATGTGATTGAAGTTAACTGATTTCATCAAAAATGTTCACACTATTTATGGACAATTATTAAATATGCATCGATACAAATATAAATATTCATTAATCATCAAGGGAAAAATGAACATCCACGCCACTTTCGAACATTTACTTTGTAAGAATCAGATACCAAAATGTCGACCCAACGCTGTAATTGTTGTAAAATGTGCTTATAAATATCACACAGCATTACAATTCCATTCATCTGCCGGCTAAATATACCAATAATAGTTACACCACACTGAGCGCAGCAAAACACGAGCGTGTGTCGAACGTTTCGTATCTACAAAACAATAGGCTCACAACGCTAAAGCACACTCACCGGATTATTCTCGTGTTGTAATGTCATTTTGTCATTGCTAGTTTTCCACCCACGGTTTTCTCGGTGTACGAACTCTTGGTTGAATGTAGGGGCTTTCGCAAGCGTTGCCTAGCGATTTTCCGACAGCACACCAGAAGTCGTGAAATCGACACCGGAATCGAAATAACCCGACGCCCGTCGGGCGATCGAGCATTCATTAGATTGTGTCGACATCGGCACGTACCGCCGCACGTTCGGTTCGTGAATTGCAATCGAAACAATGGTGAAAACACAATTATGCAATTTTATGAGCTTGGATTCCGACGGGTCGTTGCGTGGAAAGGGACCGGGGGTGGGTAAAGAAAAAAGGATGTCAGAAATTGCATTGAATGCTTTGCGAAATTGCATACGAGTGGGGCGGGGCTGTATGTGTGTCCGTTTGTGGTACGCTTTTTAATCGCTTTTACGCGACTGGAATTGCATTTGAAGTTTCCCTCCCGGGACGAGGACGGAAGGATGAGTTTGGTTCTGTTTTGGGGTTTTTTCGGGGCTTGGGTCCATGTTTGCGGTTTGGCTTTGGCGCGTTCCGCTAACCGGAGGCGGTGTAATTTTGCGCCTGTTTAGACGGTCTGGTTCGGGTGCAGAGTATTTGCTTTCAATTTTATGTAGGATGAAATGCATGTTTTGTGAAGCAAAGCGAGATTGTGCAGCCACACACGATCCGGGCTGGTGTTTGTCTGTGTGTGGGATTTTGGCAAAAGGTTCACCGTGTTCCCGCTCCGGTCCATCGTCACAGCCACCTGCGCTCTGTGTGTTGAACCGCTCACGTTGCTTGTTTTTTGGGTCACACCACCAGCGTTTTGTGCTTGTTTGTTCTGGTCAAGTCCGCCGCATGATTGGTGGCGATCGACGATTGCGTACAGTAGTGACCCATCGCGGAACAAAAATCGGAATAGCTTTATTTGTTTTTTATAATTATTGCCATCGGCACCTGGACCGGTGTAGTTTGCGAGTGCTGCTTTCGATCGGTAGTGGTCCCGGCCACTACACCGTCATCATCTGGCTTCCCGATGCAAATTTATAAACTGTATTTACTCGGCAGGTCAGAAGTTACGAGCCTCCGGTACTGCTGTTCCGGTAACGACATCGAACGCAGAGTGCCGGCATTGGCATCCGCATCCGCATAACCTTCACGACAATGATGATAAGGATGATGATTCCGCTACTATACCACAACATGACCATAGCTGTAGAATGGATTGGTTTTGGCATTGCAGCATTAGACTCTGGTCGCGCGATTTCCCCGACTTGCTGCAACGGCATCGTTTCGCGAACGGTTGTCCTTTGCGCGTGAAAAATCTGTGCGAAAGCTTAAATGCTTGGGCAACCAAAACCAATGAAAGCCAAAGCCTCCTTCCTGTTGCACCATTTGCTTACCGCAGAGGTAAATAAATTTCATTACAGTGTCCAGTATGCCAAAACGGAATAGGGCGAGTTTGGTCCTCCTTTTACCCATTAAGGATATTTTACTAAATTTGAATTAAATTCTAACCGACCACAGAATAAGCCGAGAATGTTGGACGCCCATAGTTGGTACTAAACTGAAACTGCAACTGAGACTATTGGAACAATATTTGATACACAATTATACTCGGAGGCTGTTGTAAACTTTCGAAAAAATAGTTATTTTCTAACAACTCTGATAATGATGAACAGTGCGAGATTTAGTACTGTACTTTGTACTGTTTGCATCTGGAAAGACTGGAGGCGTCTCACGCTACCCTTTTCTGTAACACTGACGGGTCACTTTTTTGTTCAAACAATAGAAACTCCGTTGCTGCATAAATGGCAGGTTTTGTCAAAAACTTTAACAGCGCGTTTCTATTTGTATCGAGAGCAAGCTAAGACGACCTATTTTTCTGCTAATTATTTTTTTTTGCTGAAGCATCCATTTTGTCTGTGATATGTTTTTGAAGAGTTGACAATTTTAATAAATTTGAACAATGAATTAATGAACTCTGTAATCTATTGTTTTTCATTTTATTCCAGAATTTCAAGTGACCATTTCCAACTCTACTCCAGAGTTGTAAATAGTGTTTCTGTTTCTTTCATAAATTTCGTACAGCTTTGTTAGTCGTTAATTCACGGAGCGGAGCGCTGCTAATATTTTGTAAACTTGTAAAATAATTTTATCAGATTGTAAACATCTCAACAACAAAAACAAACAACAAAAAGGCTCAAATATCATCAAATCATTGAATTTAAAAAAAAAATAAATAGATTTTTTTGACACCTTCGTAGGAAAAACCATAACAAACATAAAAGAATGTTTGCCTCGAACTGGCGTCTCGTAGGATAAAAATAAAGTGAAAGATTTAAAATATGACAGCGAGAACAAAACTCCGTAACTTTTACACGTTTGTCCACGCTATGCATGGCTGATCTGAAAAGCTGCAGCGGTACCGCATTGTTCGATGTGATTTGATTTGCTTCCGTGCTTGTGTATTCCTTCGTATCCTCTTTCATGCACCAAACACATCCCGTTCCATTTGCGAACGGTTCGCTGCATTGTAGTGGGCTTCCATGGTTTCCATTTTCCCCGACACAATCGTCCTTCCGCTTTGGTATCCACTTCCGGAAGCCAAAGTTCATTACTATCTATTATCCGCCATCGTGCGGCGGCCTTTCGTTGGCCCATAAAGCAAACTTCTCACCGAGCGACGCACGGTCCACGAATCAGCAACTGGAAGAAACTGGAAGGCATTCATCCAATCATATGGGCCGGTCGGTAACAAATTCGCTGCCCATACAAACGGGACGACGGGACGGGACGGGACTTGGATGAGTTGGGGATAGGTTCGGCAAATCGATCGGTCTCGTTCGCGTATGAAGCAATTACATGGCACAGGGGTGTTTTTGCATCAGCCGGTGTACTGCACTTTAGGTAAAAACGCCATTCGGCCGGGCTGTACCTGAGCCTGCCGTTATCGGGCGTAAAATATCGGCCAGGTACGCTACGCGCCGGAGTTTGAGGTTAGGTGTCCGGAACTCGACCACTCCAGTATCGGGAGTCAGGTGCAGCCATACCTTCGTTGGTGTTTTTTTTTGCTTTTCAAAGCATAACTACCCGCACAGGTACGGAGCGTTGGCCTGATTTGCCGTGTATACAGTATTGGGTGCTATCGGGGCCGATAAATTTATCGGCATGTTCATGTCAGACTTTGCCAAACATTTAATTTTATCTCGTGATTCATACACGCTGTCCTACGGTATACCGGTGGTGGTTCCGTTGTGTTAGGCTATTCTAGGCTACCGCTGAAACGGACAATCCCACAATTCAAGCCTCGGAATTGCAGTAAGTCGAGGCCACCAGAACGAACGCAAATGCTTTGGCAACTGGTGAAAGCGTAGCGTGTGTGGACTAAATGGAGGCGTTTTACGCGCGAGTGCCGATACAACAAGATAAGCACAAGACATAATGTTTCAATCGCGCTGTATGCGGCCACCCGTGGTGGTTTGGCAAAGATTATCGATTTTAGCTGCAGCACAGTTACAAACCCCTGTTACACATTTCGAACGCTCCCTTGGTCATAGCGGGGGGATCGATTGGTTGGGTTTTTGAAAAATCACCAACCTGGCCGTTTAGTGAAGGAAACACTGCGGTGGTTGTGTTTGTTACAACTGGCGCATGTCAAGGCGATCCTGGGATGGGACATGCTGGGTGTAAAAGATTTGTTGCATTGTGCGTTTGCGATTGATGGTGTAACATGGGCATGAGATACGATTGTGCACTTATATTACATTTTACTGTGATGGATAGGGGACACTGTGCGTTGTATGTACCAGTAGAGAAACATTAACATCTGCACATGCTTCTAGGTTGTAATGTTTTTAAGTATTATTAATTTTATTATTATGAAAAAATAAGCTCTCATTTTTTTTAACAACGTCATGAAGGCGTATTTAGTTCTTATTTTCTTGGAGATCGATGGTCTGAGAAAAGGATCGAAATCACTTCTATATATTATTTTACATCCTAGTTCGATACTGGAGAATGGAGAATCTTGGAAGGACTGTTGTGTAACTCCATATAAAACCGTTGCTATAGTATCATTATACGATCCACGACCTATGACATACTAGTGCCTACGCTAAGGTAGAAGGCCTTGCAATCATTCTCGATGGAGTAGATGGAACGAATACATTTATTTATTTTATAACGACACTATCTTCAGCTGTATTAAAAATTATAGTATGAAATGTAAAATGTGAAGGAGGATAATAATGGCTAAAATATGTAGAAGGACATTGGAAGTCTTTTATCAACGGCTGCGAATCATCTCATTATCGTACAATGCATATAGCCCACTCAGTGGGGCTGGTCACGTCATAGGATTGGTTAGACAACCATTCGGGAGACGAGAGGGAGAGAGAAAAAAGATTCATTATTTATTAAATGAAGGAATAAATAAGTGCAAGAACTGGAGGTAAGCTTTCAGAATTGTATAACAAACTTTTGCAAAGCGAAGAATATTTTCTTAAATTAACATACTAAAGCGTCAATTCGTAGTTAAAAGCGATTTTTAATAATTTAAGTTAAATCGACCAACAACGCGCAGAACTCATTGTTATTGCCATGAACACATCGAAAAGTCAACTGATACCTAATGATCGATACATTCAATGCAAGCATGATGGTGCCGTCTTAAAACCAAAACCGCCTTCGCCTTAACGAGCAGCAATCTTTGTAACAGGTAAGATGATGTTTCATCTTGTACACGTTGGCTTCTGCAGTACAATCAACAACATAAACAGCTCCCACCTCTTGCTCCTGGCCATCTCTCCATTGCCTCCCTTTTCATTCCCTCAACAATCAGCCACTAATCTGTGCTCATCGATATCCGGCGGCTATTTGTGCTGGTACCGGATCTCGTAGCTCGCAGAACATTATTGCAGTAGCATCCAACAGACACAAACACAAAAACCACAGCCAACACATACACTGCCGTGCGTCACCATTTCAATCTGCCTAATGAAGCCCGAGTTTAACGATGTTTGCACTTCCGGTACCGGTTTCCGGTACCGTGTCCGACACGAAAACCCTTTTCCTCGCTTGGGGAGGACATCGAGAATGTCCTGTTCCCGTGTTCCTGTGCCGTGAAACCGATGCATCGAAGACAACGTGCCGTTCTGTGGAGGTTGATTTCTTCCTTCCTACTCCTTCCATATTCTCCCAACCCGGTGCCATCGGTGAGGTGATGGCAAACAACAAGAAGTTCATTACATCCGAAATTAATTTCCTGATTTGAAAAGCCTTCAAACAGCTTCCGTCTTTGCGTTTGAAGCAAGCGGAACAGACGCCCGGGAGTGAGTTTTTAAGTAGTGGGTAGCAGCAGGCCATGGAAATTGGAAATGGCAATAGGTTGGCTGGCTTTCTGCCTGCAGCTTGAGAAAAATCATGTATCCGTGACGGTAGGCAGGCAGGACCGAGGCTTTCGGTGTTGGTTGAGTGTGTGAGTGATTACATCATAGCTTTGTTCACGAAGAAACACGTACGCGCGCCGCAAATACCAAACTGCCGAAGACTGTGGCGTGAGCGAAGCAAAGTGCCATCAAGCGCGAAATGGTTCCCAATCGTGATGAGGCCTTCGAATTCAATAGGCAGCCACTCATTCGCGCCGAAACTTTCCCCGGCCGCGGTTCCTGCAGCGAAGCCACGTTCCGGGGGTGAGAATTGAATTGATTTTCTAAATTAAATTTAACGAATAAATCACATGTAAGCTTAATCAAAGCACTCGGCGCCTACTAGTCGGTGGGTGGAGTTGGAGTTGGAAAGAGACGAGAAAAAAAGCGTAACACACGTGCTCGGTTGTGTCGGCTCCGTTTCGGGAAACCGGATATTAACATCGGTGTGAATAGGACGCAAGGGATGTTTCCGATCCCGGTTCTGTTTGGCATCTTAACGTACGCTCCAATTAATCCGTTTCGGCGGAAAACAACTTACCAGACATCAACAGCAAAGCACTAAACGTTCCCATTCCAACCGCCGCCCGACGGATCGATTGCGAATGCGATGTGCTTCACCGTTGCCCCGGACCGAGTTCGAGTGTAAATAAACAAGCAGCGACACTGGTTTGGCTTATCGTTGCGGGTGTAGATTAATTTGCGTGAAATCAACTATACCCTGCTCTACCCATCGGTTATTGGGAATTCGTGTATGTGCTCTTTGTACAATACGATTTCCTCGCACGAGCACTTCTCCGGTTTCCCTCACCGCTCTGATGCTGCAAAAGTTGTCTGATTAACGAATGGTGGTTTTTGTATCGGGTGTGGATGTACGGTTTTTGCATATTTAAATACTACTTAGTGTTGCTTGTTTTTCTTTACAAGGAATGATCGATTAGACGAGGTAGTAGCTTGAATGTTCTTTTTTTATTAACTGCGTGTATCTAGCGTGAATGTTGCAATATGTGAACACAATCAATCAGTCGAGTACTAGTAGATGTAACGAATAGTCTGTGGGGTTTTGAAGCTCTGTTGAGTACAATATTACTTGCCATTCTCGTGATTGGCCGTCAGAAGAGCAATCGTTTTACATATATTCCTCTGTCTTACATTACATTTCAATAATGAGTCCGTGTAATATTTTAAACTTTTGATAATATTTTACTCGTATTGGTGGTATTGAACTCATACACTAGTACCTTTACTGTATCAAACGTTTGAGGGTTGGAATGTTATCTTGGCGTACAGAATGGAACCTTTTTTTTAAGTGGTTTAAATTTGAAATAATAATTAACAACATCTAGATCCATGTGCAACCACCTTTAATGGCTTTCTATATCGCTCCATCTTCTAACGTTCGTATCGTTGAAAAATAAACAGAAATTAAGTGGATGCTTTAAATGAAGTAATTTGATTTCGCTGCTCAGCTCTACCCTACGCACATGCATGTTTTTTCAGCATTTCACCGCAAGAGCGGGTGATACTTGTAGGTTTTTAGGATGTGTTTGCGCGCAAGGGTAATATATGAGAAGGATGCGAGAAACATCAAACGATGATTGGTGGCTGGTAAATCAATTTGCATTTCAATTTCATGTATGATAATTTTCTTCCGTACCGCGGAAAGTCGGTGGAATTATTTTGTCCCCAATAAAAAGGACAGGAAACGGGAGCACGTTTCGCGTCTGCAGCGGAATCATGCTGACTCACACAGCCACACTGGAACACATGCCACGCTCATACATTCATTCCGCGGGGTTGTGATTTGAGCAGTGCCATTTGTGGTGCTTGCCCTACGGAAAAGTTTTGGCAGATTCGTTCATGCATGTGCGAGAAATGGCAAGATGGTACATTATTTTAAGGATCACGGTACCAGCAACGATGCCACACGGTGCGTGACGGATGGATGAGATGGTAGCTGCAGCAAAAAAAAAGTGCTCACCATCACTTTCACCGACAATGGGTGAGCGCGGTTAGTTAAGTCGTCCTCAGGCTGGTACAGCGATGAGGCACCAGAAACGCCTGGAGACAAGAAGCAGGGAAGAAGAACTGAATGCGAAATTTCGCTGGAAAATGTCCCACCCCCGGCCCGGGCCAACTTGGCGGTGTTGATGATGATAATTTTAGCGACACGAGTACCTTAGCGCTAGGCCTCGGTCACATCGACACCGGGGGTACTGTTTATTAGCATAGTCTCTCGTTGACTTTTTGCGATGGGTTCGCAGCACAGTAACATCACTTTTAATTAATGGCAACCGAGCAGCAACATGGTTGGGGTGGGGGATCGCCATTTGTGACGAGCAAACTTTTCCCAGCACAAAGTTTGGTTCCATTTTTGCAGATGCTACCGAGCGCCCGGCGTTAGTTTTAACCGTTGCTTGCCTCCCGGGGGGTAAGTGGATCCGTAGCGGGTAATTGGATTGTTCGAGTGTGGGGGGGCTTAATGGCAAACCCGGTTGAGAAACCGAATAATTTATCAACCGATCGATGGAATGTGAGGCGAGTGGTGTAAAATGTTTTTTTTTCAACTTATGACTAATTGTGATATGTCTTAAGATAAGTCGGTCGTTATGTTTATAACCAATTGTGAATAAAGTGACGATTAATAATTAATTATTTTGCATGGAATGCTCGATATTTTCAACGGGCAGATCAAGACTGCGAATAATTTAAAATTTATTCTGTAATATTAAAGATTCGACTGACTGTCTTATTTCATTCAAAAAGATTCTTGATGTTTCGTGCTTGTGACTCGTATTCTCATGAATCAAGACTATGCATTTAATATAGCAAATGTGTAGTAGAAGAACTTTTATTCCTACGTTTTACTTCTACATATCATTGTTGACATATTTACTATTGCATTGTTTGGTGGTCAAGGTTCAACGAGAAGTACTTGCTTCGCTTAGTTAATCCCGTTGCATTAAGGGCAACAATTTTCGTTATAAACAACAGCAAAATAACGAGCAACGAGTCGGGCGTGCATAACAAAAGCAACATACACACCGGATCAACATAGTGACGATTTGCTTGAACGTCGCCCGCAAGCAGCATCCGGACCAGCCAACACGAGTTGACAAGCATTACCAATTTACATATTCTCATGCACACTGACCCTATCTGCCGATGGCTTCTGCTGCAATCTGTGATGCATTCAGGTGTGCGTGACATATCTCCTCCGACCAGTGTTGTGCCATGGCAGCAGGGAAATTGCTCAGCAAAACACACGGTGATGATGATACCGGGTCGATTTACATTGTACAGTCTAATGATTCCCTTAGCCTGCCAATAAATATGGTAATGAGAAAAACTACGTTACTCTCCGATCGGTCCCCGGACCAGTGCTCGAGGTGCCTTGAGGCTTCACCGTAATGGCCGGTGCTTTATCTTGCTGTCTTGCTCACTGCACCGAAGACGAAGGTGGTTGAAAAGCCCTTTAAATTTGTATGCGACAGTATATGGTATCGAGAAATGGTCCACTCAAAATGGAGCCATTAAATGCTTGGGCATGGGATGGGCACAAACAAATTGTGCTGTTTATTTTCTCAATGGACTGCAAAAAACGGAATATCTTCAATTGCCCCGATTAACTTCCCAAGAAAACAAGTGAAAATCTGTGGGAAAATTGAGCATATGAGCTATTGTATTGTGTGTACTTATAGCATTATAATCGAGTACAAAAATGGATAGAATTCGTCTAGAAAACTTTTGAGTATACAATTTTGTAACATGTTAAAACCATTGATTAAAGGGTATTACACCATCGAAGAATATTAAAGCCATTGAAGAAATGAGAATAAAACAAATAGCAATATTTTAAAACTGCCACTTCATTTATGATGAAACTTTTCACCTTCCAAGCACACCCAACGTTCGGTTTCATTAACCCGGATATTGCCAAAATTGTGCCTTCTCATTCGTAATTTATTGTTTTCTTTGCGATCGTGCGTTTCGCCTTCTGTTCGTTGCTCACTGTCCCAAATTCATCCGGAATTGGCCAAATATCCTAACCGCCAACATCCAACGGCTTCATCATCTTGATCGAACAGTGCACACTGCTGACAGTAGACGGATGGTTGGACTGTAAATCATCAACCAAACCGGCCGCATCGGTCTCACCGAACCGTTTTGGGGCGGAAGTTGGGCACCACCTGGGCACGACGGTTCGGTCCCGCCCTGCGCCGCATTATGCAAATGAGACGGGAAAGAATTTCCATTTCCTTCTGCGCTTACCTGCCGCGGAACACGAAAGGCTATTGTAATTTAAATTTTCACTTCATTTTCGCAAAAGATAAATCTTCCAGCCGCGTGTTTGTTATGTTTGTTTTGTTTTTCTGTTTTCCATGATGTCTTCGTGTCCGTGCGGGAGGATGCTTTTTTTTTGCTCGGTCTTTCACACGATCGTGGTTCGAAAGGTTCAATCATTCGGATGCGACCGAGCATCCATATTTCCGGTTCCGGAATCGTACCGGGGCCGGCGCTTTGTGATCCTTTGCAACATACAATGTGGGTGGCTACCTGGCGGCCAGCTGAATATTGGACGGTCGGGTTTCCTGACGTTGAATAATTTAGGCCGGTGGGAGCGGTTCTAGAGCGTTATTTCTCCCTTTTTTTCTAGTGGTTTGCGAATGTCCGCCTCTATGTCCCCAGGTGGATGAATTTAGAGGGTCACGATTGGGACGAGTTATTTCCTTTTCCCATCCGCGTTTTATTTGGCCGTGTTTTGTTTGTGTTTGTTAGTCGTGATTGCGTTGCGTATCTTCGGCAAATTTATGCAACCGATTGGCCCACTGCCAATGGTGGTTCGCAGTGTGTTGGTTTAGGGGGTTGACCATTTCGCCCGCAACGCCAAAAGGATGGTGTTTGCTGTATTACCCAAACCCCTGCTAGCACTGGAGGAAAATTCGCGAAAGATATTAGAAGATATTACAAAGAGGGCTTGGTGAACAAAAAAACCCGTCCCTGTGGAGTGAAACAGGGTAGGAAGCAATGTTATGCCGAGCGCCGAGTGCTCCGGGACGTAAACAGAATAACCGATGGCGCATTGTCGAGAAACATCCCAGTGTGGGTTTGCAAAGGGAACGAGAAACCGGTCGAACGTTTAGACGCATTTGACGAATAATCAAACAAAAACGGTGAAAATGGAAAATGAATGCAAAAGTGAGGAAAGGAAACGTCTCGAAGAAGATGGTTACTTTTTCCTAACGGTTTTGTTCGCTTATTTCGCTTTCTTCCAGTACGCTTCTGCAAAGAGTGTGTAAGAATGTATTGGAAAGCAAAAACCCCCATCGAAAACTCGAAACCCATCCATCGAGCGCTCGATGCGTGATTGGGAAATGAAAAGTTTGATGAGGCGGCACGAAATGAAGTATTATTGAAGTGCTGCAAAGTATTTACATTGCATGTAATTATGGGCACCTTTTTCATTATCACAGCGCTGGCGGAGAAGGAAATCCCCGGATGGGGTGGGTTGTGCTTAATGATTTTTCTTGAAACCGGCACACACAGGACACATAGTCTTCGGGCCGGATGGTTTGACTTGGGTAAATATGTTTTATGAGGGCGAGCTTATGCAAAGATCGCGACTTTCCTTTCTGATCTGTTGTGCCAATATGTGCCGGTCGGGGATCGCTGGTTGGCGTTATTTAGGAATTATTAAAACTGAGCGCGAGAGTTTGTGTTACGAACTGATTTAAAGATCAACATAAACACACGTCGTTATTTTTTTTTTTTGCTTATGTTTGGTTCATATTTTTGACTTTTTCAGCGTTTCATTTTGAGTATGCGTAGAAGATTATTTACAAGACTCTTACGGCTACGGTGGAAATGCTTATACATAAACAGAGCTAGTTGTTTTCGAAATTGGAATTCTTTGTAAATTGACTGACTTTGTTGTCTTTTGTTCTTAACCGGACATGATAATAAAAGAGCACAAAGTTCAGTTGAAGTTTATAGCAATGGTATGATTTTTTGAGCGGAATGCATTTTCCCGTTGCTCAAGCTCACAACAGGCAAC